>NC_142933.1:99315547-99333047 GCF_046866305.1 Octopus bimaculoides
AATACGAACACAAGATGGTTTCTGTTAGTCGGAGAGGCATAACTGTTTAATTTACCACTGTCCTGAACGACGGTGTTAAGGTGGTCAGTAAAAATGATAATTGGGTTGACACTTAATAGCTTATCTGCTGAAAGACAACCGCTTTCACTACTACTCTGGATTACATCAGTAATTCTAAGTTACCACGGCTTATAATCCTTCATACTTTAACTAGTCTTTATGTCAGACCGCCAATGGTAGCAATGACTTCAAATGTCGGCTCAACGCCAGAAGTTTGAGGGGAAAGGGATAGTCAATTAAATCGCTCTCAGTATTTAACTGGTACTTTATTTCATCGGTCCCGAAAGGAAGAAAAGCAAAATCGACATCCGTAGGATTTGATCTCAGAACATAAAGAGCCAGAACAAATACTGCTAAGCAGTATCGAAACTAATCGAAAACAGTCTCATCTGTTGTTGGCACTCCGTCGCTTACGACGTCGAGGGTTCCAGTTGATCTGATCAACGGAACAGCCTGCTCGTGAAATTAACGTGCAAATGGCTGAGCACTCCACAGACACGTGTACCCTTAACGTAGTTCTCGGGGATATTCAACGTGACACAGTGTGACAAGGCTGACCCTTTGAATTACATGCACAACAGAAACAGGAAGTAAGAGTGAGAGAAAGTTGTCGTGAAAGAGTACAGCAGGGTTCGCCACCATGCCCTGCCGGAGCCTTGTGGAGCTTTAGGTGTTTTCGCTCAATAAACACTCACAACGCCCGGTCTGGGAATCGAAACCGCGATCCTATGACCGTGAGTCCGCTGCCCTAACCACTGGGCCATTGTGTCTCCACAGTCTCAGCTGTAATCAATCTGAAAGTCAGCAATTCAATGTCATCTGCACGTCACAAAAATACTCCCATGAAATTATAGTTGCTGTACTTCTTTTAAAGATGAAGGACATCAAGCCATCACCCTCAAATATTAAATCTTCATTCTCCTCAAGAAACACTAACAAAATTTCACGTTATATATGTTTATTTGGTTATTTTCATGTCAGGGTGCTATTCTACTTTAGTATCCATATGAAATGTATATTCATAGAGTAACGGGTCGGGAGAATTTTCAGAGTAGCCGATTGAATAACTAACAGTATTTAGATTAGGTCATCTATTTCTATCGGTTTAACTCTGCTCAGTTTTACTTTAACTCCTATCCTTTCGACCGGAGAATAGTTGAACGGACACGAACGGCTATCTCAATGAATTAGGAATCGAACAATCAACTGAGAGAGCAGAGTTCGTAACTTAAAGATGTGTTCTTCTCAGCTAGGCTCATAAGAAGCACAGAAAAACCTGGGGCAGAGCATCCACGACACCATTTTAAACACTGCTTGAAATCACTTCCTTTCGTTTAATTTATTCCACTGATACTCTTAGAACAGAACGTCACAACTTTGCATTTTGCTGCCTTCTCTGATATGTAAAATCATGTCAAAAGAAACTAAATACATTGTGATCCTATAGCTTGCAGTAGAAAACTATATACTACATTGTAATGATGACAAAACACATGAGAATTAAGTATCATTGCTTGTCTAATTACCGAATACGAAAACCACCATCACGTTTTGTTGATATCCTAACGCTCTATTTCCTCGACTAGCGATCACTTCGCAATGATGAATAAAATAAGACATTTCTGTCATTTATCTCACACTAAAACATGTTAGTTTAAACATGATTATCTTAAAACCTGAAACGAGTCCAAAAAATAATCACGTTTCGGACAGTGAACATGCCGGAAAACAGAACTGATGTTTAGATTATTAGGTCAGCTTAAGTTATAGAAAACACTAATGAGTTCTAAATTGTCTTGCGGTTAGGTGTATGTGAAACCATCCTTTAAGGTTCTTCAAATTTTCGTGTTCGTTATCAGGGTAATATCCGAAAATATTTTGGCTTCTCTTTTATACTTATTTATATTGAAAGAGATCCGGTTTAAAGGTTACTGATTGGTTGGGTCGATAAAGGGAACCGGAACTGGCTATTGTTTCTTATCGCAACGTATAGAGAAATGATTGAGTAAAACAAACTTATAATGAATAGATTACGAGGAAATATTCGTCACTGACTAATTGACAACGAAAAGTATGCAAAATTGTCTGAGATAATTACTGGTCTGAGTTTATACTTTAATGAGTAACTAAATCTGATAAAGAATTATTTTTAACAAAGAATATTGAGAGAGAGAGAGAGAGAGAGAGAGAGAGAGAGAGAGAGAGAGAGAGAGAGAGAGAGAGAGAGAGAGAGATCATTTGCACATATAAGATATATTATCTCTTTAACATGTGAGTATTAATCACAGCTACTTGTGTAAATTCAGAAAGATAAAAGACTTCGGGAGTCAAATAAAGTCCATGTTAGCCCCGATTCTGTAATGAGAATATAAGGGAAGATTAAACTCATTCTAGATGAGGTGCTTGTCTCTTATGACATCCATACGTGGAAGCGCAATGGCCGAGTGGTTAGGACAGCGGACTCGCAGTCATAGGATCGCGGTTTCGATTCCCACACCGAGCGTTGTGTGTGTTTATTGAACGAAAACACCTAAAGCTCCACGAGGCTCTTCCACCACAACTTTCTCTCATTCTTTCTTCCTGTTTCTGTTGTACCTGTATTTCAAAGGGCCAGCCTTGTCACACTCTGTGTCACGCTGAATCTTTCCGAGAACTACGTTAAGGGTACACGTGTCTGTGGAGTGCTCAGCCACTTGCACGTTGATTTCACGAGCAAGCTGTTCCGTTGATCGTATCAACTGGAACGCTCGTCGTCGTAACCGACGGCGTGCCACGACATACATACATACATACATACATACATACATACATACATGCATACATGATTCAAGCAATATTCCCGCTAGATTGTTCTTTTAAACATGAACAGCACAGATTTGACTTTTCAGTCCTGCTAGCGATCCACACTCTTTTATTCATCTGTCTATCTCTCCCTCTCTTCCATTTACTCCCACACAAGGAGCAAGAGCCCGAAATATGTAATTCTTCACTCTTTACGAAAATTAAATACATACAGGCGCAGGAGTGGTTGTGTGATAAGTAGCTTGCTTACCAACCACATGGTTCTGGGTTCATTCCCACTGCGTGGCACCTTGGGCAAGTGTCTTCTACTATAGCCTCGGGCCGACCAAAGCCTTCTGAGTGGATTTGGTAGACGGAAACTGAAAGAAGTCCGTCGTATATATGTATTAGTATATATATGGGAGAATGTACGAAAAATCAGTAACAGACGAGGACAGGTGGTGTAAATAACAAAAGGATGTATTAGTATGACGCTCGGGAATACGGAAAGTCTTTGACGTTTCGAGCTACGCTCTTCAACAGAAAGAATACGGAGACAAGGAGAAAAACACGGAGAAAAAAAAGATTGAATAGTGTCCAGTCAACGGTGAATCATAATATATATATGTATGTGTATGTAATATGTTTGTATGTCGGTGTTTGTCCACCCCCACCATCATCGCTTGACAACCGATGCTGGGTGTGTTTACGTCCCTGTAACTTAGCGGTTCGGCAAAAGAAACCGATAGAATAAGTACTAGGCTTACAAAGAATAAGTCCTGGGGTCGATTTGCTCGACTAAAGGTGGTGCTCCAGCATGGCCGCAGTCAAATGACTGAAACAATAAAAGAAAGAAAAAGAATAAAAAGAATACATTACATTGACAAATGTTTCGGCTTACACCTTGCAACTATAGCCGACCCCCTGGTTGAAGTTCGTTGAATGGATTTATAACAGAGATCCCTATTCCAACAAACTACATATTCTGGGGTCGCTTCTTATCCCTGTCTATCAGTACCACACCCCTTACTCTTCTATTTTTTCTGAATCTATTATAATTGAGAGAGATTGAGAAACAGACGAACAGTCAGACAACCATACGAGTGGTTTCCTGTACTTGACTAGCACTTTATTGAATCCGGATGGATGAAAGGTAAAGTTGACGACCCGGATGGAATTTGAACTCGAAGCACAGATAGACAGAACAAATACCGTATGGTATTCTGTCTGCTGATTAACGACAGTCAATTCGCCGCCAGTGTACGGCAATTGAATTAATTTATCAGACTTCTAGTAAATTTCATTCATAGACAACCGACGCTATATCGACTGAATGTGGAGTTTTTTTCTTCAATAAAACATAAACACCAAAAGCTTTTGTAAAATCATTTAAAATGTAAAATTAATAACAGTATGAAAAATCACCACTTGCTGGTTTAGAATCGAGAAATACTTCCTCATCAGTGACATAGATGTTTATCCTTTTCTGACGTAACACTTAATAAACATTGTAGGAGTGTGTGGTAGACAGCAATGTCAATATTGTTTGCGTTTATTAATCATTTACTGACACTCCTGATACGGATAAATGAGTAACTCCAGAATATTCTTTTAAAACTTCTACAGCTTTCATAAATACGCGAAATATTTTAGAGCATTTCTGCTTTGTTTATCGATTTATCTTTTTATCTGTTTACCAAATAAGGTTATATTACAAGGCTAAAATAACTCCACGCTACGGAAATACATTATATTATTTGGAGAAGATAAAATAGCGTTTATTTGGATTCATCGTTGTGGTATTTAGCTACATTCCTTTACGTTCCGAGTTCAAATTCCTACGCTGTCAACCTTGCTTTTCATCCTTTCGATAAAATAAAATACTAGTCAAGCACTGGAGTCGATATGATCGATTATTCTCTTCCAGGCAAAATTTCTGACCTTGTGCCTATAGTAGAAAGACAGATAAGAAAGCGCTTATTGTCAGATTTAGTAGGGCGATAGAGAAAGGCTTATGGTATTTAATGGCCTCCTTTACGTTCCGAGTTCAAATCACACGTTCGTCCATTCATTCATTTATCTGTAGTTAACTGATCAAATATGTATCGATCGCGGAAAAGATAAATGGACCCCCAGCGGCTTTCGACGATGAGTGTTTCAATTATTCAATAAACCTAACGGCCGACTCATTGAATTAGCGTGTCAGTGGCTGAATATTCCTCTGACACGTGTACTCTTAATGTAATCCCTAAGCTGATTCTGTAAGATACGGTGTGTATGACAAAGATCACTCGTATGGGAACAATCAGCATAGAGTCTCATGAGTGCAAACCATTTGGCCATTCCAGGGCTAATATAGTTCATTAATGGGTCTCGTATGTGTATGTATGTGTGTGTGGGGGGGGGGGTGAGAGAGAGAGAAGGTGTATAATGTACATATAATATATATGTATATATGAATCAATATATATATAAATTTCTCTTTCTCTCTATGTATATATATATATATATATATATATATATATATATATATATGTGTGTGTGTGTATATGTGTACATACATACACATACGCATATATATATATACATACATATATATATATGTATATATGTGTGTGTGTGTGTGTGTGTGTGTGTGTATATATATATATATATATATACATATGTATGTGTGTGTGTGTGAGTGAGTGCGTGTGTATGTATAAATATATATATGTATATCTTTAGCGCTATCTATCTGTCTGTCTGTCTGTCTGTCTGTCTCCGTCTCTGCCTCTCTCTCTCTATCTCTCTCTCTCTCTCTCTCTCTCCACACGCACACATAGATAGATAGATAGATAGATAGATAGATAGATAGATAGATAGATAGATAGATAATGTATACAAATATAATTTACTGCATATATATTAGCTTAATTAACAATATTTACATCATATTCTTTCATATATTGCACCAACGCATTTAAAATACGATACTTTTTTTTTTTCCTCACAACAAAAAGTATTGTTGTTTCTGGAAATTGTCTGAGTTATGTTACACTTCACCCACATTTTCACTTCTGGCGTCTCAATGGAGACGAGTGTATCTCTTATCTAGGTATTTATCTTTCGTTTGGTGAGTTTTTGTTGTTGTTGAATATACATGTTTATCATTTAACCAATTTAAACCAGTTGTTCTCAACCACTTTGTTTCTTATTTTACAATACTGGAACTCCGTAGCCGTTAGTTGTATATATATAAAAAAATCGCATGGTATTTTTATAATTAAATATAGGGGATTGGGATCTATTTTAAAACGGGGGCCACATTTTTCATTAATGTTTTACGTAGTGTTTTTGGTACGGAAAGACTTTCAAACTTCGTATACTTATCTATTTTGTGTTATAGAACAGAAAAATATTTTTGTATTCGAATTTATTTCATGTAAAAAATTGTCTTATTTCGATAATTTCAACCAATCACTGACAAGTATTCAGTTGTTTATATTTACTCCTTTGGCTGATTATGCGATGTAAAGCGTATTTAATCTCCATACCTTCGTTTTATTTGCTTTTTTCATTTTAAATTTGCTTTAACCCTAACCCTAACCCTAACCCTACGGTTAGGGTTAGGGTTAGGGTTAATTGTTTCAGAATCGTTTGTTTATGTAGTCGGCACTTAATGTATATCGGCTGAATGGACGTCAGTGATTGGTTGAAATTACAGAAATACGACAACTTTAACATGGAATAACTTATGGATTTCTTTTTTTTTAAGAAGACTAAGAGAAAAAGGTGTTTTATATGACACATTCTACCAGTGTTCCAAGTTTCAAAGTGTTTCGTTAATGAAAAATGTGGCCCCCGTTTTAAAAAAGATCGGGGGATTGTATAAAAAAAATTGATAAAATTTGGATATTGTACAAACATGACTGATTTTACTGGACATAAATTTTAACAACAAAATCTTATATGGACCCCAGCTGAAAACCACGGCCTCAAACTCTGATTTTCCGATTTTATTTATTCATTTAGCGAGGAAAGAATGACAAAGTGACTTGGTTTTGGAATGGGATACTAATCTGTCGTCTGATAAATTTTAAAAGAATGGTAAATGTCTTAACATCTTTCTGTTATAGGCATAAGATCTGAAATTTGGTGAGAGGTGGCTTGTCGGTTTTAATCGACCCCAGTGTTCAACTGGTACGAACTTTGTTGATGCCGAAATGATGAAAAGTAAAGTCAACCTCTGAGCGTAAAAAGCCGGAAGAAATACCGCTAAGCATTTTTTCCCGGCATGCAAAAAATGTTGTTACTTTATCGCCTTAACTCTTTCTACGGGTTGATTCAAAAGTTGCCATACATAGGAACAATTTATCTTTTTATAAGAAACAGTTTATAAGAACAGTTTTTCTTTTTATTTAACAGGCTCTATATGGTCACCCTTGTTTTGAATACACATTGCAATGCGTTAACCCCACTCGTTAGAAACTCGTAATAGCACATCTGGTGATACGTGTGCAAATGAGTTGGTGATGCGTTCCTTCAAATGATTTATGTCTTTTATCTTTCCGCGGTACACCATGCTTTTCAAATGCCCCCAAAGATAGAAATTAAGAGGGGTCAGATCAGGGAGTTTAGGGGATCTTATAAACTGTTTCTTATTAAAAAATATTTTTTTCCTATGTATGGAGACTTTTAAATCACCCTGTATTATAAGACGACGAGCTAACGCAATCGTTAGTACGCCGGACGAAATGCTTAGCGGCACTTCGTCCGTCTTTATATGCTGAGTTCGAATTCCACTGAGGTTGAATTTGCTTTTCATCCTTTCGGAGTCGATAAAATAAGTACCAGTCATACACTGGAGTTGATGTAATCTACTTATCCACTTCCCTATAAGGCTGCACTTGTGGCAAAACTTGAAACTACTACTGTTTCTATTATTGGTAAAGGCCTGAAATTTTAAGGAAGGTGGCTCGTCGATTAGTAATCAGCTGATACCCATTTTATCGATCCCTGAAAGGATGAAAAGCGAAATTGACCTCGGCGTAATTTGAACTCAGACCGTAAAAAATCAGAAAGAATGGCTGCTAAGCAATTCGTCCGGCGTGATAACGTTTCTGCTAGGCCGCCGCCTTCGCTCCTTAATATGAACGCAGTCAGTAATAGATAGTGATCATACGTGTGTGTGTGTGTGTGTGTGTGTGTGTGTGTGTGTGTGTGTGTGTGTGTGTGTGTGTGTGTGTGTGTGTGTGTGTGTGTGTGTGTGCGCGCGCGTACTCATACATATACATTTGTATATGTAATTGCGTATATACTTTATCATCGGTAATTCTGGCCAGAAGAAATATTTTAACCAGAAAGACATTATCTAGAACGTCTTGTTTATACCATTAACCTCGGCCTAACGACAACAACACCAACAACAACACCATCGTTATCATCATCAACAGTTTCTGCAATAACTACTGGAATCGGTAAATAGATCTGATTATCTTCAAGAATATTGTTGAAGTAACCACCAGCTATAAATTTTCTATGGAGACTAATCAAGTAACTATTGGTATTTTGTGGGACTTGTTTTTTTTTTCTTTCTTTCTTCATGAAAATAATTTGATTCTGGAATAGGAAATAACCAGAATTTCTGCGTATTTCGTAGGTCGAAACGGCCCCGACAAATACACGAATTTTCGACAACACAGTTTATTTTACGTAAAAACCAAGAAATAAAAACATTGGTGGCGGTTTTGTTCTATATGGGTAAAAAAGGTCGTTTTGCAAATATGAGGTTTCGAGTTTCGTTAGTCAAGAATCTTCTACTAAAGCCAGGTCCGACAAATGCCTTGTGAGTGAATTTGGTAAACAGAAACTGTGTGGAAGCCCGTCATATATACATACATACATGTTTATATATATATATATATATATATATATATATATATATATATAAATATATATATGCACGCACACACACACACACACACACATATACATACCTATACATACGCGCATATATATGTATATATATGTATACACACACACACACACACACACACACACACACACACACATATAAATAATATATATATACCTACATATATGTGTGTGTGTATTTGTGCTTGTGTGTATGTATGTATGTATGTATGTATGTATGTATGTATGTATGCATGAACTGTGTGTGTCTTGGTGTTCGTTACCCGCCATCGCTTGACAACTGCTGTTGGTCTGTTTATGTCCCCCGTAACCTAGCGGTTCGGCAAAAGAACTGCTAGAATAAGTACCAGACTTTAAAATTAAGATAGATTTGTCCGAGTAAACACATCAAAGCAGTGTGCTCCAGCTTGACCGCAGTTCAATGACAGAAACAAACGAGCAAAAACAAGTAGAACTAAACAAAATGAAAGCGGATGAAAACATGTTCAAGCATCGTAATTCAGTAAATTTCTGTAAACAACTAAGAATAAAGATGAATAAGAATAGCTCGTGTCTTGGGGCGAGGGATTCATTTGTCAAACTCAACAATTATGTCTAATGCCAATCCCATGCCGTTTATCTCGTGGTATGTATTTAGCGCACAGGCGGCGAGCTGACAGAAATGTTAGCACGCCGGGCGAAATGCTTAGCACTATTTCGTCTGTCGTTACGTTCTGAGTTCAAATTCTGCCGAGGTTGACTTTGCCTTTCATCCTTTCGGGGTTGATAAATTAAGTACCAGGTACCCACTGGGGTCGATATAATCGACTTAATCCCTTTGTCTGTCCTTGTTTGTCCCCTCTATGTTTAGCCCCTTGTAGGCAATAAAGAAATAGGAATCGTTAGGGCGCTGGACAAATTGCTTAGCGGCATTTCTCCCGGCTCTCTAGGTTTTGCGTTCAAATAACGCCGCGGATGATATTGCCTTTCATCCTTTCAGGGTCGATAAAATAAGTGCCAGTCAAGTATTGAGGGTCGATACCTTATTGAATAACTTCCGCCTACTAAAATATTGCTGGTGATGTGCCGAAATTAGAAACAATTATGTTTGTCATCCTTGGAATAAGCAGCGTGAACGACGCCATCGCAAGTTCTGCTGGGCTGGATATGTCGCAACGTCCACAGACAACAAGTAGAATCGTGCCGAATAGTATTCAAGAGATCAGGAAAGGCCGGTCAGATGTTCTCCACGACGATGGGAAGACGATTTAGTAAAACAATTTGGGCCAAAACAAAAAAGAAGAGCGCAAACAAGAAAGAATTAGAAGTGGTGTAAACAGCATCTGATAATTTGATATGTGTGTGTGTGTGTGTGTGTGTGTGTGTGTGTGTGTGTGTGTGTGTGTGTGAGCGTGTGTGCATATAGCTTCAAGAAAAGGATACTTTAAAAGACATAATCCCTGATAATAAAAAAGGCGGATGATTACAACTGTTTTTCGATTTTCTGTCCTTCCTCTACCGTTTGTTCACTCGATTTCATTATATTTTGCCATTTACCTCTTTGCTTCGATGCAAAAATATACAGCAATATATTTATGCGGTTCCGCCAAGGTTGACTTAACATTTCATCCCTTCGGAGTCGATAAATTAAGTACCAGTTGTGTACTGGGGTCGATCTAATCGACTGGTCCCCCGCTCCATAAAAATTTCGGGCTTTGTGCTTAGAGTAGAAAACAATATATTTACGCGGTATTCCATAGATAGATATTTCATAAGAAAACAAGTTCCACCAATAGATATCTATAAAATAAATACCACGTTGAAATATGATAGGCAATATTCTTCAATGAGCTGTTCCAATATGTAATAGTAGAATGAGGACTTGTGCTGTAACAGCGTGTCACTGCATCCATCATTTGTTGGTGACACCCACATCCTGATGCATGATGCCTTTGCACCACTCAGGCGAAAACCCTTCAACCCATGGGTCTGTTTTGGGCGTGTGCGGACAGAATGCCGAATGCACTTTTGCCGAAGGACAAGAAGCTGAACGGACACAATGCCGTACGGACATAAGGCTGAACGAACACAATAATAATTTTTAAAAAACACCCATTCCTACTTACGTAATGACCAATTCATGAATTTGGTACTTAAGATTTAACGAGATTAAATTTATTTTTTGTATGCCATTTCGGCATCTTGTCCGTTCGGCTTTATGTCCGTTCGGCATTGTGTCCGTTCCGCTTCTTGGCTTCGGCCTCTTGTCCTTCGGCAAAAGTGCATTCGGCATCCCGTCCGTGTACTGTTTTGGGGTAGTCGTTGCTGGTGATGATTTTACGAGGTCGGAGTGCAAATCCTACCACAAATTCTTTTGGTTGCCGTTTACGACACACAAACGAAACGGTGGGTTTAGTCTTTGAATTGCCGGTCCCTATATAACACAGCCCAATATGGCCGCACTCTAATGAGTGAAACCAGTGCAAATATTTTTTAATGCCTCGTCATCAGCTTTTACTACTTGTAAAAAAACATTAAAGTGTTCTAGTAAACAGGTGGAGACCATCTGCGACTACCATTCTCCTCACCAAAGTACTAGAGCATGACACAAAAACTAAAGTTTCAAGTTTGCGCAGAATCAATTCTTGCAAAGACTTTACAGAGAGATTGCGTCTTATATTCAACATTTCAAGCGAGTACATTTGCAAGTCACCAGTAACACACCGATTCCTTCCTTCTTTCTTTCTTTATTTCATGAAAGTAAATTGTATTCACAAATTTTTGTGAATTGCTAGAAAAAAAAAAACAAGTGCCAAAAAGATAACTTTATTTTTTTTTATTTTCTATTTTATTTCATTTCATTTTTATTTTTTATTCTTTTACTTTGCGATTGTACCACTTAACGATATACACCTGAAAACCACATGCATGTTCACTCTCTCTCTCTCTCTTTCTCCTTCTCTCACTGTCTCTCACATACACTTTCACACACACGCACATCGCACTTTTTTCCTCTATATGACACATACATACACATAGTAAGTTTGAGCGTGTGTGTGTGTGCGTGCGTTCGTGTATTGTGTATAGATATATACATACACCATGCATGCACACGCATTGTATGTATGTATCTATGCATATGTATATATATATACATACATGCATATATTTGTATGTGTTGCTCGACCCCGAAACGATGAAAGGCAAAGTTGACCTCGGCAGAATTTGAACTCAGAGTCGGCGAAATACCGCTAAGCATTTCACCCCGGCGTGCTAACGTTTCCTATTTCTTTACTGCCCATAAGGGGCTACACACAGAGGGGACAAACAAGAACAGACAAAGGGATTAAGTCGATTATATCGACTCCAGTGCGTAACTGGTACTTATTTAATCGACCTCAAAAGGATGAAAAGCAAAGTCGACCTCGGCGGAATTTGAACTCAGAACGTAGCTGCAGACGAAATACCGCTAAGCATTTCGCCCGGCGTGCTAACGATTCTGCCAGCTCGCCGCTTTCCAGCGCTATGATAATATTATCGAGTATTAGCATCCCGCTTTTCAACACGCTGTGGATAATGCATTATCACTCTCAGTTGTTGTTTGTTTGTTCTATCTCGAGCCACACCTGGCTCATAAGGGCCGGTTTCCCGGTTTCATTGACGTATAGGTGCCCACACCTGGACGGGACGCCGGTCCGTCGCTGGTGCACTGCCAGGAGATGCAGGAGGTAAGGTTGAGAGAAAGCCGTAGCGAAAGAGTCAGCAGAAGTTCGCTGTTACCTTCTGCCGGAGCCGCGTGGAGCTTAGGTATTTCGCTCATAAACACACATATCACCCGGTCTGAGATTCAAATCTACGATTCCTCGACCGCAAGTCCACTGCTCTAACCACTTGGCCATATGCTTCCACATCACTTAGTTGTTGTTGTTGTTGTTGCTGAGCATTCCACAGACACGTGTACCCTTAATGTAGTTCTCGGGGATATTCAGCGTGACACAGTGTGACAAGGCTGACCTCTTTGAATTACAGGCACAACAGAAACAGGAAGTAAGAGTGAGAGAAAGTTGTGGTGAAAGAGTACAGCAGGGTTCTCCACCATCCCCTGCCGGAGCCTCGTGGAGCTTTAGGTGTTTTCGCTCAATAAACACTCACAACGCCCGGTCTGTGAATCGAAACCGCGATCCTATGACCGTGAGTCCGCTGCCCTAACCACTGGGCCATTGTACCTCAACACATCACTTAGTAACACGCAAAAATTAACTGAGTATGTATATATATGTGTACGTGTGTTTGTACGAATATACGCATGCATATACACATACATTCATATGTACCATATCTCTTGCTCTCCTCTTTCTGTCTGCAAGCGCGAGAAGCATTATCTTAGTCGTTAATGAGAAGCAGAATAATGTTTATGTCTACAGCTATTTCAGTTATCTTTTATTCCGATATTTACTTAAGTGATATATTATTATTGTTGCTGCTGCTGTGGTTGTTGTTGTTGTTTTTGTTATTGTTATCATCGTTATCAGCTTCATCATCATCATCATCATCATCACTGTCGTCATCGTCGTCGTCATGCTGAGGCCGACTTTGCTTTTGGTCCTTTCGAAATCGATGAAATAAAGTCCCCTCACCCTTTTCCCTCAAACTGCTGACCTTGTACTTAAACGAGAAAAGTGTTACTACTACTACTACTACTACTACCAGAACAAAACGACGAATGAAAGGGAAGAGTAGCGGACAAAATATTTTATGGTATTTCCATTCGTTTGAATGCAAAGTAAGTACCAGTTGCACATCGGCGAAACGTTAGCGCAAGGCGGCGAGCTGGCATTCGTTTGAATGCAACGGTCCATGGATTGGACCGTTGCACACCGTACATTTGTCAACCTGTAAAATATGGAAGGTCTTTTTTTTTTTTTTACTGCACCCTGTATAAGGAAAAGTCTAATGTTTAAAGACATTGAGACCATCTAAAGTAGTGCCTCCACCAGTGTGTTGCGCGAATAAATATCAGTCATGAGATGGTTCTAATCAAAAGAAAGAACAGTTCTTGGGAAATAATCAGTGGACATACGCCAAAGAAAGAAACCATTGTTTATAGCGTAGCGCTAGTATTAATCCTGCTACCATTTCTTTTATTGGCGTTCATTATATAATGAGAAATGAATGATAGCCTTGACCCCCATAGCTTTAAACGGATATTGCTTTAGCCTCTTATTTTAGAACAAGGCTAAATATATAATCTTATATAGAATTAATCCTTTTTACTTGTAATGGTGATTCCTGAAGAGGGGAAAAAAGCAATTTCTCTTGCCAAATGATGGTGACATTATACAAGAAATTTAAACCAATAATGATGATGATGATGATGATGATGCTGATGATAACGATGATGATGATGATGATGATGATGATGATAATGATGATGATGATGATGGTGTTGATGATGATGATGACGGCGACGACGATGACAAATTAATAATAAAAGAAAGAAGACAATTATTTTCTTAAGGAGAAATGAAACCAGTTCAAGATAAAAAATGAAGATATCAAAAGTTTGTTCGCCAAGAAAAGTCTTTTGAATCAGAAGAACAGGAAGTAGTGATGGATAGGTTCCGGTTAAAATAGAAAAAAGTTTCTGTGTCTTTCGTCAAAGTATATAAATTAAGCATCGTTAGTTATAATTGATTCCTAATGACTATAAAACACGATCGATGTTTGCAGACGAAGTTGTATGAACTTTTAAAACTTACACGACCATATTACTGGTATTTGTTTTTACTGAGTCTCATAAATATTTGTTTCAAATTTTGGCTCAAGACCAACAATATTAAGGTGAGGTGCGAGTCGATTACATCAACCCCAATGCTTGACTGACTGATACTTATTTGATAGACTCCGAGAGGAGGAAAAGCAAAGTCGACCTCGGCGGTATTTGAACTTAGAAAATAAAGAACCGGAAGAAATGCCACTATGCATTTTGTCCAACACATTAACGGTTCTGCCAGCTCGCCGGGATCCATGTAAATATTTTTTCTACTCAAGGCACAAGGCCCGAAATTTTGGGGGAGGAAGCCAGTCGATTAGATCGACCCCAGTACACAAGTAGTGCTTAATTTATCGACCTCGGCAGAATTTGAACTCAACGTAACGACAGACGAAATACCGCCAAGCATTTCGCCCGGCGTGCTAACGTTTCTGCCAGCTCGCCGCCTTGGGATCGATGGAAATATTAGAATACAGATAATTTCCTTCCAAATTTCAAAACATTAAACGAGCCGATGCAAAATACTGTAACGTATTTAATAGTATCTAGCTGAGGCACAACGCGAGGAATTTGGGGTCGCTAAAATAAAGTATCAGTCAAGCACTGGGGCCAATTAAATCTAACCCATGTAAAATAATGTATTTTATCGACCCTGTGGGGTTTGCTAGGTAAAGTTAACTTCGGCAGAATTTGAACGCAGAACTAAAAGAACTAAAACAAATACCACATGACACTTTATTCGATGCTCTAGCGATTCTACCAACCCATCGCCATGATGCTCTCCTGTCTTAGCCATCTGTACTGCTACAATCATTAGTTTTTAGTAAGAACTGTCGCTGCAACATAACACGAAAAATATACACTAATCAATACCAAAAGCTGCTAATCAGTCGTTGTAAATTTGTTATTATCGATCTTTTATTGAATTTTAATTTTTTTAAAGAAAAAGACAACTTTAGAATTTTTTTTTTTTTTTTGCATATCTATTTTCTTTGATAAGATTAACAGTGCTGCCAGTCGAATATATTTAAACAATTCAATAAATAACGACTACTACTACTACTACTACTACTAATAATAATAATAATAATAATAATAATAATAAAAACAATAATATTAGCAATAATAATAATAATAATAATAATAATAATAACAATAATAATAATAATAATAAAGATAATAATAGCAATAATAATAATAATAATAATAATAATAATAATAATAATAATAATAATAATAACAATAATAATAATAATGATAATGATAATAATAATAATAATAATAATAATAATAATAATAATAATAATAATAATAATAATAATAATAGTAATAACAACAACAACAATAATAATAATAATAATGACCCTTTCTACTATAGACACAAGACCAGAAATTTGGGGGGTGGGGATAGTCGATTACATCGACCCCAGTACTCAACTGGTACTTAGTTTATTGATCCCGACAGGATGAAAGGCAAAGTCGACCTCGGTGGGATTTGAACACGGAAGAGGAGGCGGAAGAAGAAGAAGAAGAAGAAGAAGAAGAAGAAGAAGAAGAAGAAGAAGAAGAAGAAGAAGAAGAAGAAGAAGAAGCTATGATGATGAAAAGTTTCTATTCTGCTGAATTTACGTATATAGCTCTATTATATTCGATCCATTTCGTCTTATTTCATTTTGCCGACGATTTCCAATCAAATTTATAGACTGATATATATAAAAAGAGAGTGGGTCACAAACCAACGAGTTGGTACGAGATCGCCCAACTTCCTACAATTCACATTAGTTTCTTTCCCAAATAACATCCTAAATAAAGTATTCGTAGATATACTATGTCTTAAAAGAAAAATTAATATAAATATTTAAAAAAAGACCTTTGTAAAACCGGAAGTTAGGATTCTAACGCCTTTGATCATAAGGTTGTTCGATAGGGGATGATTTGGGGATCACAAAGCGACAACAAGCTCTTCCTCCAGTGACCGTGGCGTAATGACCTGTAAAAGTGTGTCGTAGCTGCAGAGGTAGAAAGAGATTAAAATAAGAGATGAAACAAAATACAAGCGGAAATAGTAAATTATGAATGCTTTACAACCAAAGCATTTACAATAGAATTGAAGCTTAATACATTGAATATTATATATATGATATTAAGAGATCGTGAAAAATGTTAACATATTCATTGAATTTACACGGGTTAGTATAGCTGGTCGAATAATAAAAGCTTGATTAAAAGGACTGGGGATTTGAAAACATATCAAGGAAAAGTATAAAAATATGATTTACGCACAAATTCCAGACAGTTTGAAAGGACCGATTAGCTGTACCCATCGACCCCAGGATTTCACTGTTTCTTATTTTATCAACCCCGGAAGAATGAATAGCAAGGTTTATACCTCAACTAGATTGTACTTAGAACGTAAAGAGCCGGAGAAAATATCGCAAGGTATTTTTGTGATACTCTAAAGATTTTGCCTGTTTACCACCCTCATATCGAGGAAGAATACAAGAATTGTTTATGAGGAATTTTGAGAGTTGGAGATTAATCGTTACCATCACCCGAGTACTTTATTTTATCGATCTCGAAAGGATGAGTATTCTATTTTATCAACCCCGAAAGGATAGTTTACGATCAGAGTGGAGGTTTCTTAGTTTCGACGAAGATTGTTCTAGTTGCATGAACCATGGATCTCTCTCTTATAATAAGTCTTATAATCATGTCTTGCGGCTATGATAGAAACAATTAGTTGTATTATAGAGTAAGTTGTCTGGATATGCTACAGGCAGATTCTGTTAGTTTGGCATTCTTTGTCACATGCCTGAAAGAGTTTATACTCATTCAAATTTCAAAAACGATAAACAAAAGTTGTAGAGTAATAACAGAGCTTCTAAAGACCATAAAACACGAGGGTAAAAATACTTTTCAAATAAGTAATATCCTCACCTAAAAGTTGATATTGTATAAGAACACAAAATACTTCGATGGTTGCTATGAGAG
>NC_142933.1:99335547-99405547 GCF_046866305.1 Octopus bimaculoides
TTCTTCTTCCTCTTCTTCTTCTTCTTCTTCTTCTCTGCTAAGAGTTCACAACGACCTCGAAGCCACAAAAGTAAACAAGAGAGACAGAGACAGGCAGAAACAAGGAAAATGCCTCTTATATTTGAATACTACGCAAATATTCTTTTAAAAAACTTTTCATTTAATTTTTCCAAAATTTAATTGTTTTGTATACTTAGAATTGAAAAAGTCTCAATGACCGAAACCGGTACTGAAATGTTTTTTATAAAATTATGTTAGCATTTTCTACCTTGAGTTTTTTTTTTCCATATATATGTGTGGTAAGTAGCTTGCTTACCACTGCTTCGCACCTTGGTCAAGCGTCTTCTACTATAGCCTCGGGCCGACCAAAGCTTTGTGAGTGGATTTGGTAGACGGAAACTGAAAAGAAGCCCGTCGTATGTATGTATATGTATATATATATATATATATATATATATATATATGTGTGTTTGTGTGTCTGTGTTTGTCCCCCCAACATCGCTTGACAACCGCTGCTGGTGTGTTTACGTCCCCGTAACCTAGCGGTTCGGCAAAAGAGACCGATAGAATAAGTACTAGGCTTACAAAAAATAAGTCCTGAGGTCGATTTGCTCGGCTAAAGGCGGTGCTCCAGCATGGGCGTGGTCAAATGACTGAAACAAGTAAAAGAGTATATATGTGTGTGTGTGTGTGTGTGTGTGTGTGTGTGTGTGTGTGTGTGTGTGTGTGTGTGTGTGTGTGTGTCCCTATATACATGCGTACATACATTCATACACACAATGTGTATTACCTTGAAATTTAAATAAATAGAATTTCTCATTTATATTAGTCATAACTACTCTACCATTTTCTCCCTCTCCTCCTCCACCTTAAGTTGCTTCAGGTGTGAAGTGCCGCTATACGGCGCTCGCCATGAAATCATTAGTAATTCAATGAGAAGCCCTGCTGTTAATACATTAGATAATCTGGATAATGTTTCTCCAACAGAGTAAGTTACTAATTAGAATTATTATTCAATTAACTATAACACCACAATGTTTCAATCGATTTCATAATAAAACGTAAATTATAGCGTCTTTCTTAAACATTGTTAACCATTGTTATTAAAATCCAAAAATAGCTAAACAAGATTTTTTTAAAATAAAGGTAAATTATTAAAGAATTCATTAAAATATTTATTATTCATTAAGTTATTTATGATTCATTGAAATATTTATGATATCAAATCTTACTTTCTCTTATGTAATGAGCGCATGAATCAACGACAATTATTATACGTAAATGTAAATGCAGATCTCCTGCGGTTGAGTTTGACTCTAATTTTGCTGTACGTTAATTTAATCTCTTATCGGCGTGGTTTCTCACAAATATAAATCTCTAAAAGGAAGCGGATAGCAGAATCATAAAGCGATAGATTAAATACCTTGTAGGGTATAGTTATTTCACTTCACTTTTTGAGTTCAAATCCCACTAGGATCTTTCAGGGACTGGTAATATATACTCCAATCTACTCTACTGGGATTGCGATAATAAAGAATGCTGTCGTGACCTGGGAAGGTTATTACGCCGATAATAATAACACACGCACTGGTTCAAAATCACTTCTTTATTGTAATTGGTTAAATATCTAACCAAGTAGCTAATCGCTCGTTTGCTTAATGTGTTGCCTAAACAATCAATAGGTTTGTTTGTCAAAATCCTTTCGTCATTAATGGCATGTTTCCTCTCTTCAAGATCTGAAGATTAACAATAAAAGAGTAATACTGAACCAGTGTGGGTGTTATTATTTTTGGCGTAATGACCCTCCCAAAACACAAGATTTATTTCAACATACGAATTCACACCAAGAATCTAGCAAATCAAATACAAAAACGAGATAATAAAGTATATTTTCTCTAAATTGTGTGAGCTCATGCCTGTTTTAGAAACCCAGGAAAGATCTCTGACCGATATCCTAGAGTTTACAGGTGAAAACGCCAGACATTTATCATCTAAGATTGTAAGTAAGAATGAGTTACCTGTTTGAGTGAATAACAAATATTAACAAATACTCTCATCACATTTTTCATTGAATTTGTTAGTGACATGCAAGTTTGTGTCACTATTGCAAACCTACATTTTTTTCCTTCGAAATCCACTTGCTTTTCTTTCATTGAAATTCTCCAATATCTGGTTATTCGCGAAACTTTGACATGTTAAATATTCAGTTGATGTTAATAAATATTTTTTTTTTCTTTGGTTTGTAAAATGTGAAATTTTCCTTGGTTGTCAGATAATTACGGATTCCCGGAGATCTTACGCCCTTTCGCAAGACATCAGTTTCGGCGTCTACAAGCAACATCATGGTGTATGAAGTGAATTTCATGAACACAAACTAAGCTACAGCTTTTAAACAAAAAAATCTCGAGAATACGTGAATATAAATTAAAACCAAGTTCGAAATATACTTTGGTATTGACAAAAAGTTGTAACTGTCTAACTTCCAAGAATGTTTGTGCACGAAAACTCTAGTGGAAAAAATTCAATCAACAACTTGTTTCTAACACAAAAATTATAATTATCACAAGCAAATTAATGTAATGAAAATAATTAGCGTAATGCATATAATGTTTATAATTAAATTATAATACACAATACATAACGTAATAATGAAAAAAAATATTCTCATGTAATAATGTAAAATAAATTTTCTTTCGCCTGCTGCATTCTTTTGATGGAAACAAAACTGAGTATTTCAGTATTATCTTACAGCAATGTATTCTCCAATAAAAAAAACTTAAGCAAATACATTTCTCTCGAGTTATATGACATAGTTTCTCCAACAGCAAAATCCAGTTATGTCCTTTGTTTATATAACATACTCCCACAGTTACTGATGACTGCACCGAAAGCCATAAAGCCGTGCATTCTCCAAGATAATTTTTTTAATGCATTTACAATCATTATCTTTATATATAACATTCATATTAATAACATACAGAACATTTTAAATGACTTCTTTTGTATATTTTTTTCTTCGTTTATATTATTTATCTATTTGTTTTGGATGGTATTTGAACAATTTACATAAAAATAAAGAATCCGTTAACGTAACCAACCGGTCGATAATGTTGTCACCACTTTAATAGATATTACACATTATTTTTTCATTGGAAATTATTTCAGTCAGCAATTTTGATAGCAATGCTGCAGTTTCATGTTATATTTTGAAAATATCTTCGACCGTAACTATCAGGTTACTGCAATAAAGTTACTGCAATAAAGTAGAAAGCCTGAATGTGAAACAAAACAAGGAAATTGTTATAAAACAAACCATAACTACTTTTATATTCTTTACTCTTATGCACTTTTACTGGTTATAGCCAAGTTGGCGTGGCAATACTGGGACTATGCCATCAATAATTTGTTACTATTTTAACCAGATTTTTTTATGCCGAGATATAAATGCTGGAGAAAAGTGCTTCTTCACGGGAAACCAGTTATCGTACTCATATCAAATATATCACGTTTATATAACAATACATTTTGTGAGCAAAAACATCGCTAAAATACATATGTATCTCTCTCGTAGCTCGGCGAATATCATAAAACACTAAAGATAAATTGGTTTATATAGCAACAATTATGTAAAGTGATTAATTGATATTTTAAATAAGTTCACTGGGTGTTTTTACCAAGTTGTCATTACAATAATTTATAACATTTTATAAGTTCCATAACTTTCTGAAATTAGTATTTTCCCTCTTTACTTTTCGTCACCATAAAGTAACACAATATTTGATCTAGAACCGTACAGCACAACCTTTTTCAGAAAGTGGCCTACAAAAACTTCATGAACTTCCAAATATAGATTTTCTATTTATTGAATTATGCAATACAGAAGAATATAGTATTCTCCGTGGCCCACTAAAACTTTGGAAAGGACTTGATGGACAGTCAGTACTACATTACGTATCACAAGTCTAGAAGATGCCCTAGTTAGGGTTCATTCTTATACTTCAGGTTGATATATCTGGCTGCGACGATATATTTCATCTATATGATGTATTTATAACCCAGGGCCAGCTCTGTTTGTGCAGTTCTAAGATCAAAGATATTCATATCCTGACTATTCCGTATTTTTACATACCCTGCTTTAAATGTGTCCTTCCATCCCGAAGACGATTGTGTAATTAAAACGGAATGTGGTTTAGGAAAACTTACTGTTATTTCTAGCGAAACTAGTGACCACATAGAAGATCTCTCGTTGGCTCGATCCGCTGGCATGTTATTAACAGGTAGTTTGACAATGTTACGTCATAATGTTGTAAACACTAAACTTGTTGATAGCTGATCTCCACAGTATCAGACCGAAATTACTATCTATAGTTTATATTTAAACTAGTATTCAGCTTTGATTAACGTATGGAAATTGTTATTTCTGTAAAAAAAAAAAATCCCTAGTTTCTTGATGCGATTATGTATAATTATATATTTTGGAAAATTATCAAGTTTTCTAAATGGAAATTAAATACCTTAATTAATTACAAGTTTTACGTTTCTCTGACAATAGAACTTCGTATCGGTTCCATAATGATAAAGAAGGTAAACAAGTATGTGTCTGATTAGCACAGACATGAATAACATTGCAATAATTACACGTAATTTACTTTAATCTTCAGCAGTACGGATTTTTAAAGTAATATCTAAAAATGGTCAAACAACATAAAATTGCAGCACGGATTTCTTTGAAGTGTTGACATTCTTAGGTGGCGAGCTGGTAGAATCGGTTGTTGGTCGGACGAAATGTTTGGCGTCATTCCTTCCAGCTCTTTACGTTATGGTTTCAAATACCGCCGAGGTCAACTTTGCCTTTCATCCTTTCGGGGGTCGATAAATTAAGTACCAGTTGCATACTGGGTCGATCTAATCGGCTGGTCCCCTCCCCTCAAACTGCTACTCCTGACTCCAGAGGACATTTTCGCAAAATTAAATGCTTGAAAAATGTTCTCCAAATTGGATCTGTCTGACGCTTATTTATAGATTATGCTTAAAGTATCTGACAATAAATACACATAGAGGATTATACAGATATACCCGTTATTTTCTGGATTATAGGTTGCACTGGCAATATTTCACCAAATCATGGACGCTATGTTATCTGATTGTGAATTTACAATCCCTTATTTGGACGATATATTGAATAATAGTAATTCCCGTGAACAGCCTTGTGGGACATATAAAAGCAGTGTTCAAGAAAATTAGAGTACGAGTTCACTTTGAGTGAAGAAAAAATGCGAATTCTTTTTACCTCAAATTAAGTACTTAGGGCAAATAATTGATAAAAAATGGTAGACGGCTTGACCCGTCAAAGGCAGATGCAATAAATAATATGCCTGCTCCGACAAATATACCAACATTACAAGCGTTTTGGGGGCTGGCAAACTACTACCAAAACTACATTCCTAATATGCACAAATGAAGAGCCCCATTGAATGACTTATTATAAAAGGAAGTAAAATAGAATTGGTCGGTTAAATGCCAAAACGCGTTTGAAGAAATAAAAAAAAATTCTAATCGCAGGTTTATCTCTAGCGCATTTCGATCCTGAAAAGGACATTGCTGTAGCGGTTGATGCTTTGGAGTACGGAATAGGAGCAGTTTTGCTACACAAGTATAAAGATGATAGTACGAAACCAGTGATTCATGTTTCGCGCTCGCTGATTGCGGCAGAAAAAAAATACAGTTAGATAGAAAAAGAAGCCATATCGATTATCTTTGCTGTAAAAAATTTCACAGGTTTCTACATGGTAGAAATTTTCTGTTACAAAAAGATCATCAGCCATTGCTATCAATTTATGGGTCAAAGAAAGGGTTACCTACCCATACAGCAAACCGACTACAATGTTGGGGTATTATATTACTAAATTACAATTTCAAAATGCAGTATATTCCATCGAAAAAAATTGGTCATGCAGACTGTCTATCGAGACTAATTCTCCTATCGTTGTAAGAGATAAAGTGCATTTTAAAACCTACAGAAATGGTAAAGACGGCTGAGGGGATGACCTTGTAACCAAAACAATAGGAAGTACGAAGAATCTAATTAAAGGACCATGCTGGGAACATAGGAGATACATAAATCAGCTAAAGAAGAGACATACCGAAGAAGGAAGAGAAATTCCTACAGAAGTATTTTTTGATGTATTCGAGGTCCCAGCACCGAAAATAATGGAGTTTGGTAGAACCAGCATAAGAAAACGGAAGCAGATTGAACACCTTCAGATAAGGCCCAAGCGAAAAAGATGCTAAAAAATAATAATAAATAAAATTTCTTTATTCTTTCAGAATTTGAAATCTCAAAAGGGGAGATGTTGTGGTGAGAGTACGACAACCTTTGACGAGAATAGACGGGATATAAATAGCAGCGGTCTGACGTAGTCGGCAGTTCGTAGTTTGGTTTTCGAAGTCCAGGTACAGTTTAGAGTTCGAGTTAGTGTGTTGGAAATATTGATTGTTGGTTCGTTACGTGTTTGTTTACTGCCGCTGTTTCTACTTTGTATTGTTATAACACTATTACAGTGTATTCTTTATCTATCGTCGACAATATCAACCGTACTACGACATTGGAGGCATAAGGACATAACAGTTTACATATTTTTTCTGTCACTGTCCTTGCTTATTCATTTCTTCGATATATATAATTTTTGCCATTCTACTCATAAATCGTCTTTACTTACCGAGTCTAGAGACCATTTTTTTTTTTTTTTATTGTACTAGTCTCATTTTTTTTTTTTTTTGTTTGTATTCGTCTTTCATGTTCGTTTGTTTCCACTCCAGCATCTTGTGTTGCTGGCACCGTCAAATTGAAGAATGTTAGGTATCGAAATTCTAGTGATATTTGATTGATAACTGATGAGAGACTGAGCATGTCCGCATCTGTTATGTGCGTTTTTCCCTGTTAGTCAGTATTTGTCATCGCCCTGTGCCAGCTTCTTATTGATTTAAAAATTTACGCAATAAATTTTTTGAGAACTAGTAATTAATACAGTAATTAATAGGCGCAGGAGTGGCTGTGTGGTAAGTAGCTTGCTTACCAACCACATGGTTCCGGGTTCAGTCCCACTGCGTGGCACCTTGGGCAAGTGTCTACTACTATAGCCTCGGGCCGACCAAAGCCTTGTGAGTGGATTTGGTAGACGGAAACTGAAAGAAGCCCGTCGTATATATGTATATATATATATATGTGTGTGTGTGTGTTTGTGTATGTGTTTGTCCTCCCACCAACGCTTGACAACCGATGGTGGTGTGTTTACGTCCCCGTAACTTAGCGGTTCGGCAAAAGACCGATAGAATAAGTACTAGGCTTCCAAAGAATAAGTCCTGGGGTCGATTTGCTCGACTAAAAGGCGGTGCTCTAGCATGGCCGCAGTCAAATGACTGAAACAAGTAAAAAAAGTAAAAAAAAAAGTAAAAGTAATTTCTGTTTATAGAGTTTCATGTTTTCGTCATTAATATCCGAAATTTTTTAACGTTATTTCAGTTGACAATGATATATTTCTAAAACATATATTATGATAAATAACGGTTGCAAAATGCCATTATGTGAGTAATTTATAACAAATAATTGCTATAAATAACTCCTTAATACCCATGTAAGTCTTTTTCGAAATCAAGTTTCGCGTGAAGTCGTCATAAACAAGATCTTTCCAGTGATGTGTTAGCTTAAAGTTGCTCAATAATGTTGTTCTATTACAGTCATCTTAATTAATAAGTCATGAACAGATTCGTTTAACCACCCAACTTCATTAATTCACGCCTATAACTCAGTAATTGAGGCCGTAAAACGTAGCCTGTAAAGAGATCAAATTTAAGATACATATAGAATTCCTACTTAGCCTATAAATAAAAACTGCGATAGATGTATGTGGGATTCACAGTTGATCTGCTTACTGGACATAGGGGCGCTTCTCTGGTGTCCGGGGCCAGTAGGGGGTTAGGTTTACGGGTTGCTATGATCCCGTTTAAGTGACTTCATCTTACCCCAATGCGGTGGAGAAGGTAGTGTGGTGGACAAGGAGAAGAAGAATAAAAAGGAGAAGCAAAAGAGAAGAAAACGAAAGAAGGGAAGAAAAGGAAGAGGACGAGGAAGAAGAGGGGTAGGAAGAGGAAGAGGAAGAGGAGGCATGGTGGAAAAGAGGATGGGAAAAAGAAGAAGAAAAAGAAGAAGAAGAAGACAAGATCAACACTTGGAGATGGATAAGAAAGAGTGATCTGAAAGGATGCACTGAGGCATTGATATGCAGCACCCAGGAACAAGCTCTGAGAACTAATTACACCAAGTTCCAAATAGATAAGAGTAGTGAATCGCTCCTTTGTAGGGTGTGTGGCAGCAGAAACGAAACAGTCTCACATATTGTGAGTGAATGTAGCAAACTGGCCCCAAAGCACTACAATTGGAGGCACGATAACGTGGCTAAATTCGTCCACTGGAGGCTATGTGAAAATTACGGACTGAACAGAGCATGGAAAGGATACGAACATAAATCAGAAGTAGTCACCGAGAACAAGGAGCATAAGATACTGTGGGATTTTACAATCCAATGTGACTCTCTAATCGATGCTCGGAGACCAGATATTGTTGTGGTATCCTTACCCAATGCAAGCCAGATATTGTTGTGGTATCCTTACCTAATGCAAGCCAAAGTTAACAAATTCACCAAAGTAGTTACAGCCTAAAGGGAGATAATTGAGAAAGACTTGAAAGTTAACGTAATATTGTAAACATGTGCAGTAAATATAACAAATGATCCAGAAACCTTTTCCGGTAATGGATCGATCCCAAAATCTAACCAGTTCGTGGCAGTCATGAGGCCAAACATCCCTGAAAGTTTCATCCGAATCTACTCAGCGGTTCTTGAGATATCTTGTCCACGGACAAACAAACAAATACGACTGGAAACAATACTTCCGCTTTCGCTAAGGCGGATGTAATAACAATGATGATGATGATGATGATGATCCTTTCTCATATAGGCACAAGGCCTGAAGTTTTGGGGGAAGGGGTTAGCTCGATTACATGGACTCCCAGAGCTTGACTGATACTGATTTTATTGACTCCGACGGAATTTGAACTCAGAACGTAAAGATCCGAAAGAAATGCTGCAAAACATTTTGTCCGACGCACTAATACGACAAGGTATGTTTCGACGCTCTAACGATTCTGCAAATTCGCCATTTTAATGGTTTCTAATTCAGGCTCAAAGCGTGCAGTTGACTTTCACTTTATTTTACCAACTCTGGAGGGATGAAAGGTGAGCACGACCTCGGCAGGATTTGAACTCAGAACGGGAAAAGCCGTGACTAAATACTGCAAGGCTTTTCCCCAACATGCACTGAGGTTATTAGTATTTGTCCGTGTCCTTTCACTGGCGCTGCATTCCATCCATAGTAAAGACAATTAATTATCGCCGACTCAGATCACCAACCTGTAAATAGATATCAAAAGTAGGTGGGTACCGCTCAGCGCTGTAAATAGCAGAAGCACAGAAAAAAAAATGGACGAGTTATTAGCGCCAGAGTCTCAACTTCAAGACCTTCTATGAAGTAACATTACTGCTTTGTTTATGAAACACTACAGCCGCAACACTAAAGTGGACCAAAGATAACATAAAAATGAAATAAAAGAAGAGAAACTGCTGCAACAAGAAAGAAAGGAATGTGAAGTAGGAAAATATGAAGGAAAAGTTATGCCTAAGAAATTAACGTCATTGGAAACTATTATTATCATAGAAGAGCAAAATAACAATACTGTGTGCAAGTATGATAGGCATAAATGAAGGTGAATTCAAGTATGTCTGTCTAGAGATAGTTGCTGTAGAAATCATGCGCCGTATGAATGGAGAAAAATTTAATGGTGGCGTGAGTAGATAAAGTCAAGTGTATTGTATATTAAGTGTATTGCATATTATAGTCGGTTAAAATAGAACGATAGATTAGAGAAGGAAGAGGAAACAGTAAAGGAGATAGAGAGGGGGAGAGATCAGGAGAGGCTATGTGATGAAAAAAGAGGAGAAATGGAAGTACTGTAGAGAAGAGTGGAGAAGCGGAAGGAGGTGAGAAAGAGAAATTAGTCAGAGAGAGAGAGAGAGAGAGAGAGAGAGAGAGAGAGAGAGAAGGAAAGAGAAAAAGGTTTGTTTGAAGAAAAGAGAGAAGGAAAGAAATGAAATAGTATAAGAAAGAGGGAGAAGAAAAATAGGGTAAGAAAGAGAATTATCTAAGAAGAAAATGAAAACAGGAAGAGAAAGGGAAAGACTGATAAATATATTTAATTTAAAGAAAGAAAAGAGGAGAATGACAGAGAGAAACGACAAGATTAAGAAAGAGAAAAGAGGAAAGAAAGAAGGGAGAATGAAAAGCGAAAAGGAAGACAAAAGAGAAGAAAAAGAGAAGTAGAAGAAAAGAAAAAATAAAGACATAAAATTGAGGAAAAGTTTATAGAAGGAGATAAAATAAGAAGAGAAAGCGAAACAGATATTGAGAGAGAGGAACAGATATAAAGCAAAGGTAATAAAGAGAGAGGGTTAGGAAGACAGAGAGAGTGAGAAAGAAAGCTATTGAACAGAAGTTTTCAAATAGGGTCCATATGACCCTTGGGGGTCCACATAAGATTTTGTTGTTAAAATTTATGTCCAATAAATGGGTTTTATTTCTACTATTGACAAAATAATTTTTACAATTGTTATACAATCCCTGCAGGAGTAGCAGTGTGGTAAGATGCTTGCTTCCCAACCTAATGGTTTCGGGTTCAGTCCCACTGAGTGGCACCTTGGGCAAGTGTCTCCTACTATAGCCTCGGGCCGACCAAAGCCTCGTGAGTGGATTTGGTAGACGGAAACTGAAAGAAGTCCGTCGTGTGTGTATATATACATATATATATATATAAAATTTTTAAAAAATGGAGAAAACTTTTGACCAACAAACAAACTAATTGGACCACATCTGTAGATTATTTTTTAATACAAAACATGGCATAATATTTCTGTCATAGAATGTTGCATTAAAAAATAACCTACAAATGTGGTCCAATTTGTTTGTTAGTTTGTTGATCAAAAGTTTTCTCCATTTCCTGATTATTTAAATTTGATTCCTGATAAACTTTCTTTCATTCTGTTGTTACCTGTACCCTAAGCGCATACTGTGCCTGCATACCCATACCCAGCAATAGCACAGATAGCTGTTACCGACAGTAAATGCGGATATTTTCATCCCTTAGTCGGTTACTACAACCGCTAACTCTGCTTACCTATATACATATGTATGTATGTATGTATGTATGTATGTATGTATATATTTGTGTCTGTATCAGTCGCCCCAACAATCGCTTGACAACCGATGTTGGTGTGCTTACGTCCCCGTTACTTAGCGGTGCGGCAAAAGATACTGATAGAACAAGTACAAGGCTTACAAAGAATAAGTCCTGGGGTTGGTTTGTTCGACTAAAGGCGGTGCTTCAGCATGGCCGCAGTCAAATGACTGAGACAAGTGAAAGAATAATTCCTAATAATGTTTAATTATAAAAATAAAATAGGATTTTTTTAAACATGGAATGGCTGGTCCATCCAAGTAAAATAGGGACCACAAGGGTCGATTGGCAAGAAATGGTTGAGAATCACTGCTGCAGAAGAATGGAGAGAGTAGAGGAAGAAGATGTAAGAACCAGAAAGGCAGAGAAAGAAAAGATTTTTAAAATTCTTTCTACTGGAAGCACAAGGCCTCAAATTTGGGAGAAGGGATTAAGTCGATCACATCTACCCCAGTACACAACTGGTACTTAATTTATCGACTTCGAAAGGATGAAAGGTAAAGTCGACCTCGGTGGAATTTGAACTCAGAATTTAAAGACAGACGAAATAGCGCTAAGCATTTCGCCCGGCGTGCTAATATTTCTGCCACCTCGCCGCCTTGAATAAAGTGGAAGAAAAAAAAAAAAAAAAAGATGAAGAGAAAATGATAACCTGAGGCGAGAACAAGAGGGAGAGAGAGAAGAGTATAAAAAGAGAGAGAGAAGGGTATAAAAAGAGAGAGCGAAGGGTATAAAAAAAGAGAGAGAAGGGTATAAAAAGAGAGAGAGAAGGGTATAAAAAGAGAGAGAGAATGAGAGAGAGAGAGAGGGGTGAGGAGTAAGGCTGCAGAAAGACTAATATGTGAAGAAACAGACGATGGTCAGAACCAAAATAAAATCTAAGTGAGAGATGATGAGAGGAAGAGTAGGAGAACGAGAAAGAAATACAATGAGAAAAAGATAGAGATAGAGAGAGAGAGAAAGAGGTGGGGCAGAGGAGTGACGACGCAGGCATTTGAAATCCACAGGTTGTGGTGGGAGGAAGGGTGAACGTAAAAGTTTCTATCAGTCAAATAGATTGGGAAAGGAATTTTGCAGTGCGTTGCCAGTTGAACATTTTCAAGGAGTGACAGACAGATTAGCGACGACTTATATCAATAAAGAACTCACCGAAAGGAATGGCATAGAGGAAAACGGAAGTGGTGGAATCCGGAAGTTCACGGCGTTGTGTCTGCGGCTGATATTAGTTTAATCCTAGCTGCCAATTACTAAACATTCAATTAATTTTACTAATTGATACAGAAAAGAAAAACCTGTTGCTGTAAGAGTAAACAGATCAAAGCGAAAACATTTTCAATTATTTACGTCAGAAAAAAAATTAATTAATTGATTAATTAATTAATTAATTATTAACATACGTCATCCGTATGAATTTTTTTTACTTGTTTCACTCACTGGACTGCAGCCATGTTGGTGCAACTCATTTGACTAAACTCCTTGAAGGGTTTGATCGAACAAATTCACATCAATAATAATAATAAAAAAAAAAGTCTGCTATTCATTCTAACAGACTCTTTTGCTTAACCACTAAGTCACGTGCACGTACACAAACCAACACCGGTTGTCAAGCAGTGTGGATGGAGGAGAAAACACAAGCACAAAGGCATACCCCAGACATATACATAAATGCATACAGACATAAGTATATATCTGTATAGATATACATACATTGATACACACACACACACACACACACACACACACACACACACACACACACACACACATATATATATATATATATATATATATATCGTCTGTGGAAGAGCGTAGGCTCGAAAGGTTAAAGACATTTTCACTTCCCGAGCGCTAAACTAATACATCTGTTTGTTGTCTACCACCTGTCTTCGTCTTTTGGGGGGGTTTTTTGTGAATTCTCCCTATATATATATATATATATATATATATATATATATAAGGAAAAAATCATGAATGATTTTATCAGGGGGTCAACACGAAAATAAAAACTTTATATTAAAATATTAAAAAATATTAAAAAAATATTATATTAATGATTATATATATAATCATTACAAGGGATTAGCAAAACGCCTCACCAGCGCGTGATGAGACGTTTGCCAATCCCTTGTTATAATTATATATATAATTATTGATATAATATGATATATATATATATATATATATATATATATATATATATTCCCTACACCCTTCACACACACACATACACACGTACACACACTCGCATATATGTACATATAGTTATGTACAGTCACTTTTAATACATTCGTGTTACAGGTACACACACATAGGCACAAGGCCTAAAATTTTGGGCGAAGGACTTAAATCGATTACATACACCTTACCCCCACCCCCGAGCTCGACTGATACTTATTTTATCGACCACGACAGTCTTACACACTGTTTCCGTTTACCAAACTCATTCACAAGGCATTGGTTAGCCCAGGTCTAGAGTAGAAACCACTTACCCGTGAGACTGAACCTGAAAACACGTAATTGCAACGCAAACTTCTTAACCACGCGGCCAAGGCTACGCCTGTAATTTATTCAGCAACAACAATAATAATGATAATGATAGTAGTAGTAGTAGTAGTAGTAGTAGTAGTAGTAGTAGTAGTTATGAACTTATTGTTTACTGTTCTCGGGTGCTCTACAATGTATTATGCATGTATGCATGCACGTCTGTCTGTCTGTATGTATGTATGTAAGGAAGGAAGGAAGGAAGGTTGGATGAATGTGTGTGTGCGCGTGTGTGTGTCTGTATTTGTATTTGTTTCCCCACATTCACCGCTTGACGACCAGTGTTGGTTTGTTGACGTCTCCGTAATTTAGCGGTTTGCCAAAAGAGAGAACAAAGGAAGTACCAGACTTTAAAATCAATTACCGGTTTCGATTTTTTTTTTACGAGACCCTTCAAAGCAGTGCCCAAGCATGGCCGCAATCCAATGATTGAAACAAGTAAAAGAGAGAGACAAGAGAAAACAACAAATAATATAAATTGGTCGATTGAAAAGAATTCATTTCACACAAATTCCTTTTTGTCAATTAAGTATGACCAGCGTCCAGCTATTTTAAAATCTTCTGCCCTTCTATACTAACCTTCAATAAGAACGTCTAATCATGAAATATATAGCTTTTCACTCTCATAAAAGTTCGTTGATTGTATTAACTTCCAATAAATTTACGGTCTAGACATCTTATAATAATCACAGATATTTGGCTGGACTATGCATGATTGCTGTAACTTACTTCTCATATAAATAATCGTCTTCAACTTGGTATTTTCACTTGACCTTTTCTTTGTAAACTAACAGCGCTTGCTTAGATCGGAAGTATTTATATAAGCGATCCAATTATCGTCATGTCTAAGTCTATATACTTAACTTTCGCTTACGGTGAAGCGATACAGAAAGAAGTAAATGAGCCTGCAACCTAATTTTGATTCTAGCGTCGTTCTACATCTGTATATACATCATGTTATAAGCATCTTTATTCTATCGAAGACATTTTTCCTAATTTTATTAATGTAGTGAATGAAATAGCAAGAAACCTACAACATATCGATTCTTCCTTTTATAAATCAAGGGCTCGGCACTTACCTAAGAAATTAACGGTGTTAAACTTCTTTTTACTCTTTCTATTGTAGAAAACTTGGCATAAAGAATTCAGTTGTTCAAACATTTTAAAGAACAAACACTTTCATCAAACAAACCAGTTTCCAGAATTCCTATCATACTATTGAAAGTGTTACTTGAAATAGAAGACTGTACTTTTCTACTCTAGGCACAAGCCCCGATATTTTGGGGGAGGGGCTAACCGATTACATTGACCAGTATGCAACTGGTACTTAATTTATCGATCTCGAAAGGCAAAGTCGACCTCGGCGGAATTTGAACTCAGGGCGTAAAGACTGATGAAATATCGCTAAGCATTTCGCCCGGCGTGCTAATGATTCTTTTCTACTCTAGGCACAAGATCCGAGATTGTGGGGGGAGGGGGCCAGCCGATTAGATCGACTCCAGTACGCAACTGGTACTTAATTTATCGACCCCCAAAAGGATGAAAAGTAGAGTCGATCTCGGCGGAATTTGAACTCAGAACGTAAAGACAGTCGAAATAACACCAAGCATTTCGCTCGGCGTGCTAACGTTTCTGCCAACTCGCTGCCTAAGTAGATTGTACTTTGGCGTGGAAGAATATAAATAAATGGCGTTGAAACAATACTATTGTTCAGAATCCTGTTACAGTCTGTTTAAAGTTGCGTTTCTCACCAGAAGTGGGGCTGCGTGAATTGAAAAGGGCTCCAGAAAAATAATTGTTTCCTGCTTTATCTTTTGCCCAAAATAATAACTAAAAAGTCATTAGACTGCGGCCATGCTGGGGCACCATTTTGAAAAATTTTAGTCGAATGAATCTCTCCTAGTACTTACTTCTTTTTAAAAATTGCTACTTATTGCAACCCTCTTTTGCCGAACCGCTAATTTACGAGGACATAGACACACCAACACCGGTTGTCAAGCGGTGTTGGAGGACAAATAGATACAAAAGTACACACACATATATATATATATATATATGTGTGTGTGTGTGTGTGTGTGTGTGTGTGTGTGTGTGTGTGTGTGTGTGTGTGATGGGCTTCTTTTCAGTTTCCGTCTACCAAATCCATTCACAAGGCTTCGGTCGGCCCAAGGCTATAATAGAAGACTGTTGTCCAAGGTGCCACGCAGTGGGACTGACCCAGAAACCATATGACTGGGAGGCAAACTTCTTACCACACAGCCACACCAACGCCATATTAAACTATGTTTGACAAAATTTAGGTTTTAAAACTTTTCCCATTCAATGAAAAGAAGATGTATGCGGATGCAAACTCCAAGTGATTGTGAGGCAACAATAGTTTTCACAGATATTTTAGAAGGAAGGCCTGGTATTTGTCATTTTCAGAAGCAATAGGCTAAAGAGTAATAGTAGCAATACACCACTTATAATTCCAACTCTAAAAGTATTCTTCTTCTACCTGAAGCTTTGAAATGTTACCAGTTGCTACAACCTCTTATCTTAATGGGAGCTAACACTCACCATCATTGTTTAAACTTGTAGTACTCCTTACACCGTACTGTTGTTCCCAGTAGGACGAGATCCCTCATGCTTTGAGAACAAATAGTTTTGATAGATCTTTCATTGTGGTAGCTTTGCTTCAGCTCAGGACTTTGTAAGATGAGTTTGGTAGGTGTTACAATAAGTCGCTTGTTTTTGGAGCAAAGTTTCAAAAGGGTTGATGTAGAATTCGGGTAGCTGTGCTGCTGTATTCATAGAATGGCGGTCGTAATGTGACTATATTGTTATTTACGATTGAGGGATTGGAGAAAAGTCATACAGATATTGATTAAAAAGAATATGTGAGAGGAAGATCAACAAAATAAAGTACCAGTCGAGTAATGGAGGGTCGAGAGCATCTCTTAATATTGGTGGCCTTGAGTCTGAATTAGGAATCATTATTTTTATTGACTCCCAACGGATGGAAGACAAAATGTTTTCTTATATAATACGAACAGTAGTTCTTATATTATGAGAACAGATCAAAAATAATTTTCTAATATAAGAACAGAAGTAAGCAAAATAGTCACCGTAAATTCATATTTGGTCGAGTCGATTTGACTTTGAACCAGCGGCTGAAATGTTGAATGTTCATAATGTAGCATTGTATTGTATCCCTCGTGAGACCACTTAGTTCTCGCTGGCTTTGTTCATATATCTATAAAAATGATGATGAGTGTAGACATTGCTGTGTGGTTGGCAAGTTCGTTCCATAATCATGTGATTTCGTGTTCAGTTCTCCTGCATGCTACAATGGACAAAGTGTCTTCTACCATGGCCGTGGATCTACAAAAATTCCATGTGTGGAATTTAGTTTAAGGGAAATTGAGCTGTTATTTCTTGCAAATCGTGTGATTCAAGAGAATGGCTTTTGCTGTTTATCCTCGAATCAACCCTAATTCCGCAGACATATAATCAAAAGTCTTCCACTCGTGAACCCCTCTATCTTTTTAGACTCCTCCACGGTTATCCAAGGACCTTTTCATTTTTTTAACTATAGGACGAAATCCTAAGACGATTTTGTTGCTATTTCTATCAAGTCGAGCGACAATGAGGCATCTCCTAAAAAGGTTAGAGGTTTTCAAGGATTTCTGTTTCATTTCAAAATTGGAGCTTCTTCCATTTGTCTTTCACCTTATGCATTTTATCTATGTTTGAACGCACTGAATATTTTCAAGAAAATCAAATTTCCGCAGATTATCTTTATTTTTAATAATTGAACAAACATCTCGTCTTCTGTAGTGTTTCAAATTTCTATTAAGTTTACAAGATATCATCTTTAAATTTAAAGATAAAATTTAACGCTATTTATTATTATTTTAACATTTCAGAATTGAATAAAGCTTTTCTCTGAAAATTAGTTTCAGCGGGTCGCATATATGGGTATCTATATTCTTGGTACATTTCTCCTCCTCATCGGCGATATATTCAACCACATGTAGCCGTTATCAAAATATTACAGAGAGATTCTATCTTTTTGTTATGCTGTCTGACGACAGATAGTTTCCGAAACAACCTTCTTTAGCGAAAGACATATCAAGAGAATAAAATCATTCATATTTCTTAGTACTGCGTATCAAAGTTTGATTTTTTTCCGCTCATTCTTTCGTTCGTTGTATACAATGTATATGAACATTTGTTGAGCTAAGTACATCGTTGGAAAAAAAATCCACCTCGCAAAGACTAATAAAACGTACCCCGTGGAATACAAAGATGTCTTGCTACCGAGTGTATGTGTGTATATATATATATATATATATATATATATATATAATGCTTTTTTTACTACAGTAAAAAAGCGAGAAATTAAAAAAGAAACGAGAAATATTTATTCGAATGACATAACGAACAGTGAAGAACAAGTGAAACACGATAGGTTATGTTCAAGAAAAAATAGTCATCAGAAGCTGGATGATAATAATGATAATAATAATAATAATAATAATAATGAACGGTGAAAAAAATGCTTATTTCAGTAAGTTTGTCCTTTCGATGTTCTGATATTACTGATTCGTCAAGCTTGCAATAATGTGAAATGTTATCCTGTCTAAATAATTCTCTCAGAATAATTTTCTACATCTGTCTTACATGTGCGTGCATGTAGGCATGTGTGTGTACGTGTATGTGTGTGTATGCATGTATGTGTGCGTGTGTGTGTGTGTGTACTTGTGTGTGTGTGTACGTGAGTGAGTGTGTTGTGTGTGTATGTATGCATGTGCGTGTACGTTAGTTTACGTGTGTGTGTGTGTTGTGTGTGTATGTATGCATGCATGTGCGTGTGTGCTGTGTGTGTATGTATGCATGTGTGTGCACGTGTGTGTACCTGTGTTTACTTGTATGTGTGTGTGATGTGTGTGTATGTGTGTGTAAGTGCATGTATGTATGTGTGTGTACAGTTCTAATTATGTAAACTCTCATTGTTAGACGCTTGTTTATATTGTTATCTTTTGTTGAATGTGTGTGTTTGTGTTTTGTAACTGTATGTTTATTTATAAGAGTTGACTTAACTTTCTTGTTTTTTAATCTCTCTCTCTCTCTCTCTCTCTCTCCCTCACTCAAGCTCTCACTCACTCAAGCTCTCACTCACTCAAGCTCTCACTCACTCAAGCTTTCCGCCGCCTCTTCCTCTTTTCCTCACTCTGTTTGGAGATTATGTGCATGTCAGTATACGCGTCTTCGGAGACTGTGTATAGGTGTGTATTATCTGTGTACTTCTGTGTTCACATTCAGCATACATACAAGTTTACGTTATAGAAATAGATCTGCAGATATCCACATCTACCCACTTTACCAACACATATACTGCCTGTGGTATGCTATACTGTCTAAAAATACACGCAAACATAAAACAGTTAATTTCACGAACATGTAAAGGCAGTTTATACTGGAATCTAAACGGCAGAATAACAACATCTACTGCATGACCTTTCATAATCAAAATTATTTACTAATATATGATCAAGCCAGCTGATATTTTTCTTCTGGCTATTTCCAATTCATAAATGCTTAATTAGAAGCTGATACACACACACACACACACACACACACACACACACACACACACACATACATGTCTATTGGATTATTTTATATCAATTAACTTTTATGCAATTCTTGTAATTCATTATGTGTGTGTGTGTATTTATATATATATATTACGGTTTCAAATCTTGAGACTCAAAGAGTCGGTCACTCGATTTCTGAAGACAACAAACAGATGTATTAGTTTAACGCCCTGGAAGTGAAAAAGTCTTTAACGTTTCGAGCCTACGCTCTTCCACAGAAAGAAACACAGAAAGAAACAAGGAGAGAAAATAAAGAATATGTAGTAGCTAGCGATATATATATATATATATATATATATATATATATATATATATATGTGTGTGTGGTGGAGTGTATATACAACACGATGAAGAATGGAGAGTTATACATTTTTTATGCATAATTTATAATTCAAAATTTGCTTACGTGCGTTTCAGATGAGCAAGTGTTATGTAATAGAATGTTGCGTTAATTCTGCACATCAATCGATTCCTATTTACTCAACTACAACATTACTTTGATCAGTTACAGTCGATCCAAGGTAAGCGAATTTATCAACCCTGAGTAGTAGCTTTCCATTTGTCAGGACGCCTGTTGTTTTGTCTGTGTTTATATCAATGATAATATACTATCTTCGATTCGTTTATTTCTAATCTCACAGTCTTCGCTTTTCGAATGGCACGATCCAAGTTGTCCTGTGCTTCTAGGAGCAAAGAGAATAATATCATTTGCAAATGCGAGACAGAAGCAATGTCGCATCTTTAACACCTCTGGTCGTCTAACATCAACCCAGCAACAAAGATAAAATGTACAAAACACAATGTTTTCCGACTTTTACAGATGGATGCGAGACATGGGTAACAAATACAAGTTGGCTAAGCATTTTACCCGGTGCGCTACGATTCTGCCAGCTCGCCGTCTTAATACAGAACCTGACAGCAAAAAATGAATGACAAAAGAGCGGAATTTCTGCTTGAGGCTGTTGCGCAAGTACTCATCTCTGAGTAAAAATTTTTAGTAACAGAAACAGCTGTAAGCTAATAAAGTTACTTACGTACCTCCTGTTCTTTTGTCATTCAGCAATTGTTACATAATTATGTATATAGTTAAGACGATAAGGCAACACAATCAGAACTATGCATTTCTGTACTTAGAAATTCACAAATAACAAAATCAGGATTTTTTTTTTTTAATGTTCTGTACTATACAGCATATTATTTCGTACATACTTGCCAAGTTCTCTGAATGATTCTTGTAACATGCTAAATGAAACGAAGTTGTTAACTAAAACTTCTATTTCCTGATATATCCTCCATGGTCTTCTCACGACGTAGCAAATCGGATTTTCGACAGAGAGAAGAGGAGGAAGGGAGCAAATGGTTGCAATGCTTTGCATATATTTTATTTATTGGGGGAAAGAGAACGTTAACCTCGATGGGGTTTAAACTCAGAACTATTGCTGCAAGGCAATAGTTCTATTGCTGCAAGTCCGATGCTGATATTAATATTAGTTTCAATTTTGACACAATGCCAGCAAGTTGAGGTGGGGTGGGGGCGTAAGCCGATTACATTGACCCCCAGCACTCAACTGGTATTTATTCTGAAAGGACGAAAGACAAACTGGCCCTCGGCAGAATTTGAACTCAGAACTTAAAGACAGGCGAAATGCCGCTAAACTTTTGTTCGGCATGTTAACGTTTCTTATTTCTTTACTGCCCACAATGGGCTACACACAGAGGGGACAAACAAGAACAGACAAAGGGATTAAGTCGATTACATCGACTCCCAGTGCGTAACTGGTACTTAATTTATCGACCCCGAAAGGATGAAAGGCAAAGTCGACCTCGGCGGAATTTAAACTCAGAACGTAGCGACAGACGAAATACCGCTAAGCATTTCGCCCGGCATGTTAACGTTTCTGCCAGCTCACCGCCTTGATACTGATATTAATTATATGTTGAACTATAATATAATGGTTTGAGATTTTTGGCTCAAGGCCAGCAACTTTAGAAGTTAGGTAAGTCGATTACATGAACCCCAGTGTTCAACTGGTACTTATTTTATCGACTCCGAAAGGATGAAAGGCAAAGTTGACCTCGGCAGAATTTGAACCCAGAACGCAATGACAGACAAAATGCCGCTAAGCATTGTGTCCGGCGTTCTAACGATCCTGCCAACTCGCCGCTTTATGTTAAACTACAATATAATGCTGTTTGGTATTGATTATTAGTATACCATTTCAACAAGTAATTGTCTTATTGTTTCGTGTTTTACAATATGTTACTCTTTAGTGCATCACTCCTACCCCCATATCCTCTAGCACACCATAAGGTTACTCACCATTATATGTTGTACTTCATCTAATACAATCACATACCTAATAATATCATTGATTTTTTTCTCCGTCTTTTCCAAAATTTCGTATTGCAGCCAGCAAACGTGGAGGGAGAGTCTGCCTGTTGGGGACAATCTCATGCAACGCAATGTTCGATTAGTTGGACGTGTTCGATATGCATCGACGACTAAGAAACCATTCTTCACTGTGTGGGTGCCCATTGTCCACAAGCACAATATCGATGTTCCTGGTGTGAGATCGACCAACGTACAGACGAAGTATACCTTGCTAAATTATATTCTTTCAACAAGGTCGGACGAGTAATTAATAGATTTATACTATCAATACCAGTTGCAAAGAAACTGCAAAGTGGGCGAAATTAAAAATAATGGTTGCTGGTGATTTTCCTTCTTTTTTTTCTTTTCAGATTTCATGTTCCACTTAAAGATCGAAATAAGGCTGGAGAAGGTATCTTGCCGTAGGAAACATTTTATCAGAAATTAATCAACGAAGATGAATAAGTTAAGCCTACAATCCCGGCATTTGAGCAATCAAAATGTTATGATAATAAGGCCTTAGCTGGCCTTTTAATTCCCACAATCTTAAGAAGTTATTTTAAGAAAGGTAAAATATGAAGAGGATCATAGTGCTCTAGGCTAAGATTACTTGGAATATTTTAGTTTGCTCTCTGGAAATCGTGACCGAGCTAGCTTGTATTCTTTTACTCAATATGTGGCTTACGTCCACTCTGAGCTCGCCTTCGGACAACTGCGTTACCGTTTGACAGACATACCGTTCCACTCAAACTCCTCTCTACTGATTCAAGCTAAAACTTCATTGAATGAGTTGTGAAATATGGCAGAAATGAAGTAAGTAAGCATATCCCTGTCAATTAAAAATTAGTCATGCATTTGGTTAAAATCATCATAATTGCATATTTTAAGAATGAGAACAAGATCTCCGTCTTAAAAAACATAACACGACACCTAAAATCGAGGTTAGTAAATTGTTATACCATGCCGATTGTCCTTTTCAGGGCCGAAACTAGGATAATGTATACAGCAATAGAAAAGATAGATACGTTTGAGATGTGGACGTTCCCCTATATTGGCAAAACAAGCTGAAAAAAATGAGGTGACACATGCTGCTGTACTAGGGAAGCTGAAAGTCCAAAGACACTAATAGTTGAGAAACAAGTCGACAAAGCTGTCATATTTTGGACATACAATGTGCTGCGAATCATTGCCCAAGACTAGTGGTCCACAATCATATTTTTTTTTTTTTCAATTTTTGGACCCTTTGATTACTCTTCTATTGTGGTTGAAGCCCCTTAGCCATTCCATGTTTCAAAAAACTAGTTTTATGATTATTTAAAAAAAATTTTATTTTGTTTTTCATATGTTCTCTTGTGTGGGTTTACAACAAAACTCACTAAAAGAACATATTTCAGGGGCTGGAAATACGTTAAACTATGTAAAATAGAAAGAAACCTAACAATTTCTTTCAAAAAATAAATCTAAAGCAAAATCTTTTCATGGGCCCTTAAGATATTACTGTAGATCCCTAATTTACTATTTTCTTGCCTGGACCCCCTAAAACCTTATATGGACCACTTGAGAACCACTGCTCAAGACCATCTTCATAGGAAGTGTGGAAACAAAAAGAGCAAGAGGCCGTCAAAGACGTCAGAGGACAGATGACTTCAAAGAATTGACTGTCCACAAGAGCCTGACTGATTGCACGCATAGACCACAACATCGCTGCACAAGAAAGAAGTGGTAAGCTGACTCGTGGACACAAAGACAGCACCTTGCTAATGGTTGATGCTATTTTGTACACAAAAATACACGAACATCTACACTCATGTGTAAGATGAATGTGTGCATAGATATAAGAATAATTAAAATATAAATAAATCTATACAATTATGATTTACTTCGACTGCGTAAAAGATCGATTTTTATGTGATAGAAACGGACATTTGAATCAATTCTGTCTTATTACTATCTATTTTGTAGAAGGATGGAAAACAAAATTAACTTTTGTATCATTCAATATCCAACTTCTACATTAAATATTACTAACCACAATAACACGAGAGAATATTTTCACCATCCCATACGATAACTTATTAAACTGTACTGTATTTATACCACAAGCCATGTACATCACGATAAATCAGAGGAAACATCACTTCTTCACAAGTTTATGATCTTTTAGTTGTTTACAATGTCCAGCACTTACATTTCCTGCCAGGATAATACACGGGACACGCCATTACTGTGGTGTTGTATGCCAAATATTGCTGTTTTCATTCTGTTGCTAAATTGTTAATTAGATGAGCCATTGTTATGGTCAATACTTAAATATACAGTAGACTGTAAACAACGGGAAAGAGAAAAATTGATCAACTGATCGATAAATCATTTGATTGTTCGAGAGTAAGATGAATAGACAAATAAGGGAGATGGATAGGTAAATAGACAGACCGAGAGATAGGTAGAATGATAGATAGATAGATAGATAGATAGATAGATAGATAGATAGATAGATAGGTTCATATGTAAACACTACATGAAGCATAAAATAATTTCTTTATGTTTGACTAAACGAGATTTTTATACTTCTTCGGTACTTTGGGAACATGTAAGTTTGGAAAACTTTTCCTCGTAGTCTAAGGTTGGCTCTTGTCCAATTATGCCTCTTAGAACCGACCATTAGAATAATGGAGTTAGAATTTGAAACAATATCAATAAGTTGACAGTTTGATTTAGTGAAAATTTCATAGAGTTTTTTTTTCTTGAAATTTGGCTTAGTATCGCATAAGCCTTTCACCTTTGGTCGTTACCTTAATCACTCTTAGAAGACATGTCTGGTTAGTTTTTAAAGATATTCTTTTATGGCAATGATTCAGCTCTTAGATTAATGTTGAACTGAATGTGTGTCGCTAACTTTTAAAAATTGTTTGCAAATTATTTGAGAATTGCAGCAAACGCCTCAATACGGGTTGAATGGTAAGTAGCTGTAATTCGGTCATCGGCACTACATTGACATTTTAATTTCGATGGATCAGTGGAACCAACTTCATATGCGTACCACAGGATGGTACAGGTCATCAATGTAAAACATAGAGAACTGCTTAACTGTCGAGTGTTTTGTTAAGGTTAACTCTGTAATTATGGCTTAGAAAGGGGTGGCTTCAGCAAGGTAATTTACTCATACGCACTACTTAAATACTTCAGTGTACCCCACTCACTACTATGCAATTCGAAGGCGCATAGAACTCAATATTTTACTTGAAGAATTTTTAGTCAAATGCATCGACTCCAGTACTTATATTTTTAAACCTGGTAATTACTCTATTAGTCTCTTTGGTTGAACCGTTGAGTTACGGAGACATAAACGCACCAACATCGGTTGGCACACCCATGTCAATCTATCTATCTATCTATCTATCTATCTATCTATCTATCTATATATGTGTGTGTGTGTGTGTGTGTGTGTGTGTGTGTGTGTGTGTGTGTGTGTGTATACCGAGAAAGAAGGAGAAAAAGAGAGGGGGAGAGAGAGAAAGAGAGAGAGAGAGATACGTCTGGTTTCTGCTAGCCTCCGTTTACCAAATTCCCACAAGGCGCACGAGCACAACAAAAGAAAGAAAGAAAGAAAGAAAGATAGAAAGAAAGAAAGAAAGATAGAAAGAAAGAAAGAAAGATAGAAAGAAAGAAATAAAGAAAAGAAAAATGAAAGGAAGAGGGAGAGAAGGAGAAGAAAAACGATGGCAAAGGTTATGAAATGTTTAATGATACAGGCTATCGGGAAAACATTATCAACAGAAGGACGTTCAATTGCTGAGCAAAAGATGCTCTTTGAAAGGGAATTTAATTACTGTAGTTCGATGAAACAATTCGTGTGCGTATGTGTGTGTCTGTGTTTGTGTTTGTTTGTGGTGTATGTGTATGTATATGTGTCAGTAAGTACGTTGTGTGCGTGTGTGTGTGTGAGTGCGTTTGTGTGTGTGTTGCCTTGACAAGGGAAGGTACAGTAAAAAAAAGTCTAGATATCCTACCACAAAAGAAAAAAGGAAAAAAAAAACAGAATTCTATTCGTTTTGGTGTGAGGAGAGAAGCACTATCTAATATTTTGGGCATAGATCTTCATCAGAGAAAGATGAGACAATTATGCATATTTTGATCGAACCACCCGCGGCGAAAGATAAACTCTAACGTGTTGGAGCAAGATTGCGTTGCGATGCAGAGTTTCAAAGAAAAACAACGGTGTCGGGAGTAACGAAACATTAGCGACTACACAGTAACATGAAGTAACATTATATTTTTAAGAGTAAATAAGAAGACACTGAGACATTTTAATGTAAGTGATTAACATAGTTCTTGTCCATGAACGGCTGACTGAGAATTACGACCTTATAAAATATCTTTGATATATTTCTGAGCAACTCAACTTAGATATGATATACAACTTGCAGGTTTCATAAAATATAGTTTTTTTCTTTTGTTTTTTTTTTGTTTTTTTTTTTTGCTTTTTTTTTTTGGCTTTTTCTTGTTATTTCTCAGCAGATATGTCATTTGCTAACGCGAGAGGCTGCTTGTAAGATGTGATTAAAATCCAGTTATTTATGCTAAGACTATAGTAATGACAAAACAAAACTACATATATACATACATACATACATACAGTCATTTATTCATAATTGAATAGAAGGATAAAATCACGTTAATGATTATATCAAGTAGTCAGCATGAAATAAAAATTTATAGGTAATTTATATATTATAATATCAATTATATATATATATATATATATATATATATATATATAATTTAGAGAAAAGCAAAGTTCATAAACTCATCCATGAAAATCCATAATTAATATAATTATAATTATTATTTTATGATTTTTACTTTGTATTTTATACTGATTTATCGTGTATTTACTTATTAATTTTTTTCTATACGTGACGGTGGATTTTCATAGATGAGTTCATGAACTTTGCCTCTTTTCTCTAAATTATATATTTGTATATTATATACTGTGAAACTTAATTTAATTTTAATTTTTGATAAATCTAATTTAATTGAGTTTTTACCTGTAAATTTGGATTTTTATCCCTAATATTATATATATATATATATATATATATATATATATAAAGGGAGCAAGGCGAAACGGTCTATCTACTACATGCTTGAAATAAATGCCAAGGCACTAAGAAACTACTGAATAACTCCAAAAAGACACAGGTTGTAATTATTAATTTATATATATAATGAGGGCGGAGGCGCAATGGCCCAGTGGTTAGGGCAGCGGACTCGCGGTCATAGGACACACACACACACACACACACACACACACACATATATATATATATATATATATATATATATATATATATATATATACATACATACAATACACACGCGCACACACACATAGTTGAAGTTTATGGAAAAACAAAAGACGAAGACAGGTGTATGAACAACAAGCGAGTGTATTAGTTTGACGCTCGGGAAAGATGAAAACTCTTTTACGTTTCGAGCCTACGCTCTTCAACTGAAAGGAATAAAAGAAAATAAACAGAGAGAGAATGGAGAAAACTTGTAGAGCTCAGCGGATTGTTTGTTATGGCCGGTCAGAGAATCACCATTGGTTGCGCCTTATAGGTGCGAAGCCAATAGTTACTCTCTGAACAGCCATAACAAACAACCTTACTGTAAAGTTTCAGCGTGCTTCTTTTTTGGATATATGAACTACAGGCCGATAAATATATACAAAAGTGTGCAGTGGAGTGAAAGCTTTTTAAGAAACCAGGATGACCCATGCGAAACTCAAAAGAAATTTAAAGAAAAGTGCTACGACCAACGAGAAAACGAATCCCAACAATCTTTCTGCATGCGCAATTTGTGACAGACTATGCCTTTCTTTTGCTGAGCTCAAATCTCATTTGTGGACCCATGGAAAATGAACCTCCACTAACTACTCTGTCTAACTATCCGTGCATACCTGTCAATGCCGTGTATGTCATAAGGTCTGCAAATCTAACAGAGGCCCCAAAAGATATTTTAAGATCCACAAAGATCAGAAACCTATTTGCAGTTCTCGGTGATCTAAAGCAGATATGCAATTTATGTGGATGTCTTTTCAAAACATTATCTGGTTTAAAAAGCCACATCAGACGCCATGATAGATCTAAGGTGTCGTCGCCATCATCATAGTCATCGTCATAATTTTAATTTACCTTCCATGTTGGTAAGGGCCGGACAATTTAACGGGATCCAAAGTCGGAAGCACACGTCTTGTCCCAGTGTCTCACTTTTGGCATGGTTTCTATGGCTTGATACCCTTCTTAAAATCAACCATTTTACAGAGTACACTGGATACTTTTTCATGGCACCAGCACCAATGAAGTCGCTTTGTAACCTGCAAGACAAAAGAGGCACATCGACTCAGAAGAAGGGGAAGAAATAAGGTGGTCGTTTTATACATGGTATTGAGAGGTTCAAATGTATGATGGGAAGAGTAGAAACAGGTTTTAATGTGGTAGTGGAAATCCATAGGCAGCTTGCATTTCGTATGCCTTGATAGGGGTTACTGAAGTGGTACCCGAAAGAAGGTGCCAGAATGTACTCTCAAGGTAACATATCTATGAAGGTGAATATGAGAGGGCGAGTATATAGGAGAATCGAGGGGTGAAGCTGAAAGACTGTACGAGGAGAGTGAGAGATGGTTGCATACGAGAGGCGGAAATTGAGAGATGTATATAGGGTATGGATGTAGTGAATGGAATATATGAATATTTGCTTGTATTTAAGTATATAAGTATATAAATGAGGAGCATTTATCTATCATGCATAATTCATTACAAGTTATGTGAATGTGTCTATCTATCTATCTATCTATCTATCTATCTATCTATCTATCTATCTATCTATCTATCTATCATCATGGACGGACGGTAGACACATCGGCTCCCATGTAAGTTGCATTTTTCACCTCTTAAAAGACCTATTTTGTTTTAAAATTTTGTATAAGTTGTGTATAACACAAAATACTTCGTGAACATATATTTTTCAAATCGGAAATAGCTCTATTTAGAGCCTTATTTCCAAAAATTCAAACATATCTTCCTCGTTCCTAGCCATATTCTTTAAAACGAATATGGCTAAGGTTTTCAACGAGGCCGACTTCCCGCTCCTAATGCCAGAGGCGAAAACACTTAATGCCGTTCCGCATGAACGCAGACAAGTGATGAAGAAGAGCAATGATTCTGAGTCAACTGCTGCTGCCTCAACCACCACCACTACCACCATCACGTGTACAAACTCTGCTGCTACAGCAGTCTTGCCTGCCACCGTCACCAGTGACAACAACAACAACAACGACAAAGACAACAACAACAACAGCAACAACAACGACAACGACACAAATGTCCTTGCTAACACGACCACTGTCCTCACCACTGCTACTACCAGTGACAATAACAACAGCAACAACAACAGGACACCGACCTTCAACACCAACACCACCACTACTTCGACAAACTCTGCCGCCACTACCACCACCTTTGAACCTGGCAGTACCAACACCACTGTCAATACCACCATCAACAACTACAAGACGAACAAGATAAACAACACCACAAACGCCACAAACAACATATCTGCCAGCATCACAAAAACAAATTTTGCCGATGCAACGAAAGAAAAAAGAACAATATTAACATTCACCCAAAAACAAATCAATGACACAAAATCCCTTCTCACGAAAGAAGGTGACACTGTACAAATACACATACCAAAAGCAATTATTGAAAATACAAACAAGAAGCACATATCATACAGACTTATCAACAAGAAAACGAAGCGACCGGAGAATTTCTCCACCCAAAAAATTGAGATTTGTCTCAAACCGATATGGCCCTTTCAAAGTCATGTTACTTGGGGACGAAAATTTGCCACGGTCCTAGTACGCTTTAAGAGCGAACAGTTAGCGAAGGAATTTTCAACACTCTCTCTCCACACAGATGACTTGGTGATGATACCGAGTTATCTTGGACAGAGAGTGACGAAGGTGACAGTAAAGAATGTCCCTTCACAAGTGGAAACACAGTGGATAGTAGGTTCTATATGCCTCGAAATGGAGGAGGCAAATATATTAGAAATTGCTACTGCAGAGGAGAAAAACTGGGAAGGGGGAAAAAAAGTCGAAGTCCTCCTCCACATCACTGAAGAGGAGTGCCAAAAGATCCCCACACACATCCAACTGGCAAAGGACCACAAGTTATATGTAGTGGTGGAAGGAAGGCGGCCACGTTGTTATGTATGCGGCAGCGAGGCACACCTCAAGGACAGTTGCCCAACCGCCGCCAACCAAAAAAAGCAACAAGGGCAACCACCAAAACCCGGAAAAAAAACCCTACTACCAACACCACCATCAACAATCAAAACAAGAGAAACACAAGCAACACTGGCAACTGAGAAGACAACAGCATCTGCAAAAACAACAAGTGAGGAAGCAGGGGAAAAGAAAGAAAATTCCAAGACTGTTTCCCCCTCCCCCACATCACACACACCTCACACAAATAACAAGCCATCAGCACCAACAAAAACAGCAACACAACCACTCACACAAGCACACACAGACGCTCACAATTTGCCCCTACCCCCTTCCGATTCCTCAGAACCTTCGTCGGAAGATGAAAGTAATGAGGAATGGCAAATAGCCCAGAAAGGAAGGAGGAAGAGGAGCAAGAAAAGAAAAGCAAACACAAACAAAGCAGGGAGATACACAACTCCCGAAAACACTCCAGACACCAACACAAGCACACACAACTACAACACAAGCAACAAAACCCCAAAAGCAAGTACACACACAATGCTCACTGCCATCAACACAAAAAACTCAGAGTTGATGGAATACATCAACACAAAAACAAACATAACAAACGAAGACATAAAAACCAGCAACCACCCATACACAACACCGCCAGAACACATCAAAATACTACACATAACACCAACCCTGCACCACACACTAAAATCTATTTTTCCAAAGGCAGTTGGCAAATGCCAAAAATACCTGGCGAAAAAACTATATAGTGATCTCCTCGAAGAAAACCCGAAGGAGGAGACACAAAAACTCTCAAACGGTAAGTGACTCTCTTTATAAAACTTTAACACTCAAATCAAAATGATGCTCAAGATTGGTTGTGTAAATGCGCGTGGCTTGGGGTCCCCTTGGAAACAAGGGTACCTCCTAAATGACATAAAGTCACATAAACTAGAAATCATAGCCATAAGCGAGACCAGACTCCATGATCCGCGGGCCCTATCGTCCATGTTTGGCAGACAGTTTAACATTTATTTTTCTCCCTGTCTGCCGAGAATGGGCGGTAGTGGCACGGCGGTACTCTTTCGCAAGAGTCTGGATCTCGAAGTAAAGACAGTATTCATAGACCCGGAGGGTAGATTGGTTGTTCTGGATGTCGATGGCAGCGATGGGTGTGCTTTTCGACTCATATCAGTATACGCACCACCTTTAACAGGTAGGCCGGATTTCTTTCGACGTCTAGAAGTATTCCTAGGAACGTCTCGTCCTTTACTTTTAGTGGGGGATTGGAATGCTACCTTGGACACGCATCTAGACTATGTGGGCAGAGATAGGAATAGACGAGGATGCAAATGCCTCAAAGACCTGCTCAGACGCTTTCAACTGTCTGACAGGTACCGACTCGATTACCCGAATGCGCCAATGTGGACATGGACAAACCGCACCGGGTCGTCGAGATCGTATCTAGATAGAATACTGTGTAGGAGAGTAGATAGAGATAGCATAGGGTGTCCACAATTTCACATAGTCAGCTACACGGATCACAAACTTGTGACGTGTACGCTAGACTTAGATAAGACACATAGGCAGGGCTCCGGTTACTGGAAACTAAACGCGTCTTTCCCGTCGAGACCAGTTTTCAGAGACCGGATTAGCACGTTAGTAAAGAGGGCTTTGACAGGAGCCATCATCAATAACAAATGGTGGTTTGCCCTCAAGAGAGCAATAAAAGCAGAAGCGGTTAGGTATAGCAAAGCACTAGCCATAGACAGAAACAGAGTAGAGGGTGAACTAGTTAAGAAGCTAGAAGAGGCAATTAGAAGTGGCATCGCATCCGACGTTTTGGCGGCGAGGTTGGCCCTTGACCAACACTTCAACGCCAAACACGAAGGGTGCGTTGTCAGGGCTAGGATGCGTGCTCTAAGAAACGAAGGTGTTGGAGCCGCACGAGAGGCCCGGGTGGCGGAGGCGCAACAGGGCAACAAAGCCACCATTCGGTCTCTGGTGGACGAACAGGGGCGCGAACTGCTCGAGCCAAGCAAAATGTGTGAGGCCTTTCAGCGGCACTTTGCTCGACTGTTTGGGACGAATGGCGAGCGAGAACGCAGGGTGGACTTCAGTGCCTACCTGCACAGCCTGCCACGACTCTCAGCAAGAGAGGCGGAGTGTTGCGAAGGTGCCATCACGGCGGCGGAAGTGAGGGACGCGATGGCGGGATGCTCGAGGGACAAATCTCCGGGTTTGGATGGTCTGCCCTACGAGCTTTACAACTGTAAGCCAGACTTGTTTGGAGACGTCTTGGCGGCCGTGTACTGCAACTGGCAGCAAAACGGGAGCATTCCCGGTTTTGTGAGTCGAGGAGCCGTAACGCTGCTGAAGAAAGATCCAAACAAGGGGGACGTCATAGATAACTTTAGGCCCATCACTCTGCTCAATGCAGACTTGAAAATTTTGGCCAAGGTGTTAGCCAAGCGGTTGGCGCTTGTCATCGAGAAACTGATCGGCAAGGCGCAAACGTGCGCGGTGCCGGGCAGGAGCATCCATGACAACCTCCATCTGATGCGCTACATCATAGAGAGGGTAGTTAAGGAACCTGGCATGGGTGGGGCCCTGATCAATTTAGATCAATCGAAAGCTTTCGATAGGGTAGACCATCAATACTTGGAGGCTGTCCTCATAGCAGCCGGCTTCGGTCCCATTTTCCGCGGCTGGATTGCTGCCTTGTACAGAGGCATCCGTTCGGTAGTTCGCGTCAATGGGCATCTATCAAGACCCTTCGACATTGCACGTTCGGTCCGTCAGGGATGCCCCCTCTCGTCGCTTCTGTACGTGTTGACTCTCGAGCCACTACTGCGGAAGCTGGCGACGCTGAGGGGCATCCCGCGAGAGTTGGGATGCGGGACGAGCGTGTCGTCATACGCGGACGACGTCACCGTCATAGTGTCTAGCCAAAAGCACATCGAGCTTGTCGGCGAGACACTGAGAGAATACGAAGCGGTAACGGGAGCGAAAATCAACCGGGATAAGTCAGTGGGCTTGCGGCTCGGCACCTGGAGAAGCAACCCCATGCCGTCAAGTAGCGCCTCCGTCGTGGGACGTTGGACTGACGGTCCGGTTGAGATGCTCGGGGTCTGGTTTGGTCCAGACCTCCAAACGGAGAAGAACTGGGACGAGATAACGAGAAGGGTGGCCACTCTAGCCCGGCAATGGGCCGAGAGGAAGCTTTCCCTGAAAGGTCGGGCGGAGGTGGCGAACACGTACATCGCGTCCGTCATCTACTACCGCCTGACCGTCGTTCCTTGTCCCGACCCTACCATCACCAAACTGGAGCGCATCCTCTTCCGCTTCTTGTGGAAAGGAAGCGTTCCGATGGTTAGGCGATCCGTTTGCTGCCAACACCCGTTAAAAGGAGGACTGGGCATGCCGTGGTTGATGATGCGCAGACACGCGCTGAGACTGCGACATCTCCGGCTCTACGTAGACAGCGGTGAACAGGTGTGGTCGCCGTTTGTGCGGCGCGCTTTCCCGCAGCTCGTCTCCATGACCGAACTGCAGTCATGGATCAAGAAGAGGCCGAGGAAGGGCGAATGGCACCGCGAGTGTCGCGCTGCTCTTCGGCAACTCCAACAACCCGGGTCAACCTTGAGCGACTGCATCACAACTAACGCATTCTATAGTGGATTAGTGGAGGGAAGGTACGACGACGATCTCGGGGCGAACCTGGGCGTCGACGAGGAATACCTGACCCGCCTGTTTAAGACGACCTTCGGGCCGGGACCTATGGACAACTTCCAGAGATCCCTGGCCTGGCAGTGCTATCGAGAAGCACTACCCGTTCGGGATAAGCTCTACAGGCATGGCTCGAGAAACACGGGGCCGACCTGTCCGAGATGCCGGCAGAGCGACGAAACCGTTCTGCACGCACTCGTACAGTGTCCCACCATTTCCGAGCTGTGGGCTTACGTCGAACAACTGCTATCGCGTGTGGGACGAGTCGGTCTATCAGCCGAGTCTATCGTGAATATTGTCGCGCCTCCTTCCTTTAAACGGGAAGGAAGAGCTATTTTCATCGTACTTGTGGCTATGGCGAAAGAATGTGTATGGTGGACGCGTCTGAAAGGTCTAGAGACAAAGACTTTCCTCTCTGGGCAATCTCTCATCAACTTCTTCAAGTATCACCTGAAGAGGAAGTTGAGAGTAGAAAGGGAAGTCTTGTCTAGTGAATGCTTCAAAAAAAGATGGGTGAATGTAGCAAGGATGGCACGTGTGAACGACGGAGCCATCTTGAGCATAACCCTATGAACAAGAAAAAAAAATAAAACAAAAAGGCAAAAGAGAGTCACTTACTGTTATAGTTTCTTCAATGAGAATATTGACCAAGGTTACCGTGGTCTTTTCCGTAGGCTTTTCCTTCCACGGCTAAACCTAAACTGTCCTCCCCTCTTTTTACACGAGAACATTACTGTGTGATACACGATCCCTATTGATCGGCCTTTCCTTTTCTTTTTTTTTCGATCCCTTTTGATCGAACTGCCCCTTTTTCCCTTCCTACGATCCCTTTTGATCGACACCACCATTTTTTTTTTTTTTTTTTTTTTTTTTCCTTCCTTCCCCCTCCCAAAAAGAAAAGCTCTACATTGTATTTGTCCCATCTTCGTTGAGCCCTGTGTGGCTAATAAAAGAAATGTATCTATCTATCTATCTATCTATCAATCTATCTGTCTCTAGCTAGCTAGCAACCTATTTATCTATCAATCTATCTGCTTAATATATATCTATATCCATCAGTATATCTATAGCTATATCTACATCTATCCATGTATTTGTGTGTGTGTGTGTATTTCTGTTCTGTCTGTCTATATCTATCTATCTATCTATCTATCTATCTATCTATCTATCTATCTATTTATATCAAGCTAGGTAGCTATCTGTTTATCTATCACTCTATCTATTTAATATTTATCTATCATCTATCTCTCTCTATGTGTATGTGTGCGCGTATTTCTGTTTTGTCTGTCTATATCTATCTATCTATCTATCTATCTATCTATCTATCTATCTATCTATTTATGTTGATCTATCAATCTATCAATATAGCTACACCTATATCTATCTATTTTTCTATCTGCATCTACCTACATCTACCTACCTATCTATCTAAATGTTTGTGTGTGTGTGTGCGTGTGTGTGTGTGTGTGTGTGTGTGTGTGTGTGTGTGTGTGTGTGTGTAAAACAGTGGGCTAAGAATTGTGAAAGATTTAAACGTTCAAATCCCAATGTCACCTCCTACAAGAAAAGGTTAAACGGAAGATGATGTGGCGGGGTGGGGTTTGGAGTGGGGGCGTTGAAGGTAAAAAGTGTCAGTAGAAGTATCTTTCTCTCTCTCTCTTTGTCTCTCTCCCTCCCTCCCCCCTCTATCTCTCTCGATTTGTAAATAACACTTCGTAAAAAAATTCTTATCTGGAATGTTGTAGAGATGGAGAAAAAGGACGAGGTGTGGCAGGAGCGCTTCCGAAATCTGCCGATGAAACCTACATTTTCTCAATGAAATACATTTATCGCAGCTTCCTTTCTGTTTCCTGCCAAATGATAATAAAAAATCTTGATAATGATGATAAGAAATAAATAACACCTCCAAGAGTAACAATTACGAGGATTTCTAACATAGGCGTAAATCCACCGCGTTTTGGAGAAGAGGTACAGTCAGGTACTTCGGCTCCTGTACTTCATTCACTAGTACTTTAATTTACCGGTCAAGAAAACATGAAAGCCATAACCATCAACTGCAGTTAAATATGAACTTATAACGTAAAGGAACGTATTCGAATATCGCAAGTCGGTTCGCCCGTTACTCAACCGATTCTGTTAACTCCGCATTAGCAAATCTTCAACTTGTTTCAGTCATTAGACTGCGGCCATCCTGGGACACCGTCTTGAAGAATTCATAGTCGAACGAACCGGTCCCAGTACTTGGTTTCTGAAGGCTGGTACTTATTTTATTGATCTCTTGCGCCGAACTGCTAAGTTACGGGGACGTAAACACACCAACACCAGTTGTCAAGTGGTGGGTGAGGGACATACACAGTCGCAAAGACATACACTCACGTACGCACGTGCGCGCACACACACACACTCACACACACATACACACACACAAACACACACACACATATGCATACATACATACATACGACGGGATTCTCTCAGTTTTCATTTTCCAAATAATAACCATAATAATAATAATGATTATGATGATGATGATAATAACAACAACAGCAACACAACTAATATTGATAGTGATGGTGATGGTGATGGGACGAGGACGATGAGGACGATGATGACAATGACGATGACAATGGTTACAATGATGATGGCGGTGGTGGTGGTAGTGGTGGTGTAGATTTTTATGAATTCACAATGATACAATGAATGAAAGAATCCCATCATCTAAGGGGCGGGGTTTGTTTGATTGACACGCTATGTCTTAATGGTATTTACTCTACTAAACTCGAAACGCTGAAATGCAAAGCAGACGCCGAAGGATTTCGAGTGAGTGACGTCACTAAATGAGTGACGTCACTAAATACTGTAAGGTATTTCATCCAGCGTCCTTACAATTCTGCTCTGCATTACCTAACCCCACTACTGTGGCAGAATATCAATTAAACTATGTCGAAATGGAAAGCAACCATATCACTACAAGCGAAAGAGAGGATAAAAATCTAGCCCCTTATATTCTTTTATTCTTTTATTCGTTTCAGTCATTTCACTGCGGCCATGCCGGAGCATCGCCTTTAGTCGGACAAATCGACCCCAGGACTTATTTTTTGTAAGTTCAGTATTTATTCTATCGCCGTCTCTTTTTGCCGAACCGTTAAGTGACGGGGACGTAAACACACCAACATCGGTTGTCAAGCGTTGGTGGAGGGACAAACGCAGAGACAAATAGCAAATACATACCTATATACATATATACATGTATACATATATATATATAAATATATATATATATATATATATATATATATATATATATATATATATATATATATATATATATATATATATACATATATATATATGTATACATATGTATATATATATATATACATATATATATATATATATATATATATATATATATATATATATATATATATATATATATATATATATATATATATATATATATATATATATATATATATATATATATATAAAGAATGAGATAAAGAGACCAATGGCAAAAATAAATTTATATTCTATTTAGAATGTCTTACAGCTGTTTCAGGGAAAATTCAATGTATCCCTTCATCGGAGACGGTAATAGTAGAAGATAAGGATTATTACATCTGTATGAGGAGATTTACAGTAAGAAATGAGAGCGATGCGGAGAAGAAAAAACAAAGAAGAAAAAGTACTTGGAATATAGTTCCATTCCAAAAGTAAATATCCATGTATAGAATCCGTGTGGGTATTTTCCAGTGATAATTATACACAAGGCCTGAAATTTGGTAGGAGGGGCTAGTCGATTACATCAGCCCCAATACTCAACTGGTACTTATTTTATCCACCCCGAATGGATGAAAGGCAAAGTCGACTTCGGCAGAATTTGAACTCAGAACGTAGAGATGGACGAAATGCCGCTAAATAGTTTACCCGGGGCGGTAACGATTCTGCCAGCTCACCGCCTTTATATAATAGATTGATATTTAAAAAAATTTAAATTCAGTACTTGAAAGAGGACAATTGGTGTTAGTATCTCTTCATCCTAGTCATAAACTTAAGTTTCAACATAAGTTAAGCGAATAGGGAGAGTAGATAAAAAAGATTTTTTTGCTGAAACCATTATCTTATTCTGATATAGATAAAATATACCAATCCCGTATACAAGGAGGAAGAAGTTTCATACGAAATATATTGGTAAGTAACGACACTAGGAGCTGAAAAACACTTTATAGGTAAACATAGAGAAATAGGTAAGTAAGAGAACATGAAAAAAAACAGGTTTTCCAATAAATATGAAAATATGGACATATCAATCCCTTCTGGCGAAAATATAACCAGAAAGAAACTTTTTGAACAAAATAAAACTATCAATGTACGAAAATCATAAAATGAAAATGTATAAAACGTGGGGTATACACGTAAAACCAGTAGCCACAATAATCGGTGATGCATAAGGAAATAGGAAAAAAATATTAAAATATTCCAAGGAGTATAACTTTGCAAGGTAGTTAAAAGAATTATCCTTAGCCTACATTCTATACAGGATATTTTCATTTTACTAGTACAATGGTATTGCACACTTTATGTACAATCATTTCCCTTAAACTACAAAGCAGCCTACACAGCACATACGCAACACGAACATCAACCAATAATATAACAGATTCACACAAAGGCATATCTTACAGAGACACTTCCTTAAAAAACATAGCTAACACAACACGCATTCAACACCACAAATAGACGAAATACTACAAAAACATTAGAAACAAGGAAGCACATACCACAATAGATATAACATGCAAACCACCCAACATTCGCGAACGACAGTGCTGTGCACACTCCAAAGGATTTGGAACTGCATCTTTGATACATGTTGATAATAATTATGTTGATATCTTTTGACTGAGAACAAGATTTACATTGACTAGCAAAACAAAATTAGATATTACAAAAATCATACCTGTTAGAAAAGTATCCGTCGCTAGACGAATATTTTTATGAAATGGTGGCGGGGGGGGGGTACCAAAACCGGTTTGCAATTTCGAATTCTTTTCAAAACTTACTTTGTACTTCTTGACGCGGAGTTAAAAATACGTGAATCTTTTAATATATGTTTCTGTTAAATTGTAGAAAAGTTAAACACCAAAGTAATAACGAGGCTACAGAACGTCTTGCTAAAGCGAAGCTTCAGTATGGCCAAAATTTGAAAAAAAAAAAAGCAAATAGAGTGAAAATAAACGAGAAAAAGATTACAGCACATTTTGAGATACACAGGATTGAAAATTAGGACTAAAAGATGTCTAGTGGTCATGTGAAATAGAAGCTTTCCCGCTAGAAACCCCCAACGTATGCAATGAAGCTGGATACATTAAGGGCCTTCAGAATATGTGGAAGGTGGGAAGAAAAAATTGAACACATTGTCTCTGACTTGTAGCCAAGAGAGAATATATCTGTGAATATGATAGACTTGATGCTTTTATTCACTGGAAATTATATCAGCATTATAGAGTATCAAGAAAAAATGGCAGTATAAAAATAAGACAGCGAATGCAGCAGATGATGACGAAGCCTAGAGATTAAGATTAATATGGCGGCTATTTTTGTCAAGTAAAAGGCTACCAATAAAAGAAGTACTTACTAATAAAAATATCAGTCTTAAACAGACGATAATGTATAGAGAGATTATCAAGATATAAAGATTATTTGAATGTGGGGACTGAAAACTGAAGGAACCGCTACAATAGGAGTCTTGGAAATTATTTTATTATATTATATCATGTGTGTGTGTGTGTGTGTGTGTGTGTGTGTGTGTGTGTGTGTGTGTGTGTGTGTATAAGACAGGCTTTCTTCCACAGTTTCCATCTTTCAAATTCATTCACAAAGCTTTGGTCGGCCTAGGGGCTTTGGCAGAAGACATTTTCTCCTTGTGTCACGTTCTTTAAATACACTAAAAAAAGCGTGACCACGAAAGATTAAAAATCAAAGTTTACTTTGGTGGTTGTTAAACTTAGAATATAAAGCGTGGGAGAATTGTCGTTAAGCCTTTTTGTCCGGCACGCAAACTATTCTGCCAGCTCGCCGCCTTAATGCAATAATAACAGTAGTCCTTTCTAGTACGGGTAAAGGCCTGAAATTTTGAGGACTAATCGACTCCACTGCCCAATTGTTACTTACTTTATCGACCCCGAAAGAATGAAAGAATGAAAGAATGAAAGTCGACCTTGGCGGAATTTGAACTCAGAACGTAATGCCAAAAGAAATGTCGCTATGCATTTTGTCCTGCGCAACGACGATACTGCCAGCTCGCCAACGATAACTATATTGGCAGGAGGAGGAGGGAGTGGAGGGGTGGAGGGGTGGAGGAGGAGAGGGAGGAAGAGAAGAAGAAGAAGAAGAAGAAGAAGAAGAAGAAGAAGAAGAAGAAGAAGAAGAAGAAGAAGAAGAAGAAGAAGAAGAAGATGAAGAATAAGAAGAAGAAGAAGAAGAAGAAGAATGAATGAATGAATGAATGAATAAATGAATGAATGAATTAAAACCAACGAAGTATTTGGTATCTAAGAAATAAAGAATTCTTCAATTAGAAATCATTTCATTAAGCTGGTGTCTACTAAAATATGTTCAGCACAATTGTTATATTTCCAAGGATTTTAATGAAACATACTTAGCGATAAATGTAATTAAAACTGCTTTTGACGAATGTAAAATTAATTTTGAAGTTCTTTGTAAGCATCAAAACTACGGGAAAGAATGAATATCAAGAGCCATCTTGATATATATATATATATATATATATATATATATATATATATATATACTTATGTGTGTGTTTGTGCGTGTATGTGCATACATACATACACACACACACAAACATATATATAAGTCAAGATACGGTCGTCTCGCTGTGTAAGATGGAAATTGCTAAACGTAACTGAAGAGAGGAAAGGACAGCAGTCTTAATACTTTTCTTTATATGAGAATTAGAATGAACGGATATTTGTATGAATATAAGTTCGTACGTAAACGTATATACATACACGAGCAGACGCATATATATATATATATATATATATATATATATATATATATATATATATATATATATATATATATATATATATATACACATATAAGCGGAACTAGACATATATATATATATATGTGTGTGTGTGTGTATCACATATATGCACACACACATATATACGCATACTCATACACTCGCATGCACAAACACAGTCACACACAGGCATACATTCATACATATACGCTCACGAACGTTCTACATTATGTAATGAGTAATTTTAAATCTTATTTGTAATTCCAAACACACATATATTTCATATATTTGGTTACATAATATAAATAATGGCGAAATGACATGGAAACGGCTAGCAGAAAAGGATAAATGGACACGGAAAAGTCCTGAATTAATCTAGTTTTGGCCTGTTTATGCCATAGTGTCACTCCTCTAGATGAGCTAGTGATTGAAAAATATCGCTGAGTTAGCAAATATTACGATGAAAATTCTGATTACTTAAAATATGGTGGGTCACGATATGCGAATGGAAAGAAAACTCACGGACAAACAGATACAGAGTGTTGGTGGCTCTCCTGTTGTAAACGATAGATGAGGATTCTGCAGGCCTCTTACTGAATAACTTGCACATGTGATCAAATATTAGCTCAATCCCTCCGCCAAATTGACACTGCCTGTACAGATGCACGTTGTGCTGCACGTCAGATGTCGAAATGATTGCAGAGTAATGTGACATGAAGTCTTTTGTTCAAGAACACAACAGTTCCCAGTCCAAGAATCGAAACGATCGATTCCCACGTGTATTAATGCAATTCTTTTCTGTTGTAGGTGTTTATATGTTCTAATATTTGACTATTTCCTATAATAAATATACGGCGAAGACTTATAATTTTATTTGCAAAATTTCATTCGTCAACGTTTCCTAATTCACACAGAATTTGCATATGTTTATTGATATGTAAGCATTATCGGTCGCACATACATAGTGTACGTCTTTATTTATACGTTCATTTGCTACGGGACAGCGTCCTGGAAAAGCTTCCTGGTGCTGAGTGATAGAGAACGCTGAATGTCCGAGTCCAGGTGAGACAACTCGCATCGCGATTATCGAGAATAATACATATCGATATTTCGCAATTAATGAGGCTCATCGGTATTATGTACTCGAAACTCATCGAAACGAAATGAATCGCTGGTCTGAGACATACAAGCGAATAATATGAAGTTTCTTTGCTGATGTGCTGTGGTGCAGCACATGTAAAACAAAATCAAATTACGAATGAAAAATATCTCTAATGAAGGTTTCAAATTTTTCCACAAGGGCAGCAATTTTGGGGAGGGGATGAGTCAATTACATCGGCCCTAGTGTTCAACTGGTACTTATTTTATCGACTTCGAAAGGATGAAAGGCAAAGTCGACCTCGGCGATATTTAAACGCAGAACGGAGCGATGGACTAAATACTGCTAAGCGTTTCGTCCAGCGTGCTAACGATTCTGCCAGCTCACCGCCTTAAGCAGTCCTAATAATGTAAGCATTATCGGTCTCACATACATACTATATGTCTATTGTTTACACGCCAATTTGCTGCGGGATAGCGTCCTGGGAAATCTCCCTACTCGACGCCGGGTGTTAAAGAATATTGAATGTCCTAGACCAGGCGTGACAGTTCGCCTCAGGATGATTGAAAATGAGAGATATATCGATATTTCGCCATAATCATGGTGAAATATCGATATATATATATATATGTGTGTGTGTGTGTGTGTGTGTGTGTGTGTGTGTGTGTGTGTGTGTGTGTATATACATATATATGTATGTATGTGTATGTATATATATATGTGTGTGTGTATGCATGCATATATGTATACATATGTATGTATATACGTATGCTTGTATGTATGTATGCATATGTATATATGTATGAATGTACGTATACATATGTATGTAAGCATAGATATGTATGTGTGTATGCATGCATGTATGTATGTATATATGTATGCATGTATCTTCCCATTAGTATTTTCTGTTTAGCTTGGAACTATAAATTTCATTGATCGAAGAAAATTTCCATATTTTCTCGGTCTTATCTTCTGGTTGAAGTGGTAATTAATGGTACTTTTTACTGCCATTTTATTACTGAAGATATATCAACCTTGATGAATATGTAAACATTTAAATGTTTACTTCAAATTACTTTCAGCGATCAATAACTATTAGCTTCTTATTACTTAAGTGCAGTGTCTGTGTGTTTCCATAGTAAATATTCTAATTCTTTTAAAATATACTATACATACAGGCTTTGTTATCTATTCCATTATCTTCTTCTATTTTATTTTATGTTCTATACTGTAATGCGCTGCAATGACGCCATCTATAAATACATTGGAATTGAACGAAAAAGTGGTTTTACTTGTCCGATGTAACAGTTGGAGTCGTCAAGTTTGCAACTTTCCCGCCTGTATAACACAGCAATCATTGTGTTGCTCGTGAACTTGTGGTTTTGTGATGAGGAGACTTTTACATCTGTCGGTTTTGTATTATATTTGTGTTGTTAGTTTATGGCTGAGTGAAATACATATTGTTTTTAGCTTTACTGTTAATAGTTTTTTTTTTTTTACAAAGAATTTATTCCTTGTGTAATTGAAGAGAAAAAGAGATGGAGAGAGAGTATGTAGGCACGTCTTTTTTTTATCTTAACGGCTGACAACAGCTCCTTGCTGTTTACATCCCAGCAACCTAGCGCTTCGGCAATAAAAGAACGATGAAATAACTACTAAACATAAAAGTGAGCACTTTAGTTGATTTCATCGACAACAGTCATTAAGACGGTGTTATAGCATACCCGTAGTGGAATGACCGCGACAATTATTAAAAGAATAAGCTAATAAAACACGTGTAAGTATGAATGTATGTGTATACGTATGTATCTGTATATATACAGGGGTTGAACAAAATAATGGAAACACCTAGCATCATAGCATCATAATTTTGAAATATCTATAAAATCGTCAAAAGCTTGTTTATTTTTATGTTTTTTGATTTGTTTTATATATATATATATATATATATATATATATATATATATATATATATATATATATACGTGTATATGCATGCATGTATGTATGCATGTGTGTATGTATGTGTCTGTGTACATACACACTTTTATATATATATATATATATATATATATATATATATATATATATATATATATATATATATATATATACAAGAATAAGGGCAGAGAATCGTCAATTAATAATAGAATTAATAATTAACAATTCTGCCAAGTAGTTCAGTATGAAAAAAACCTTTATCGGTAAAACTATTTATCATTATAAATATACAGGGATTAGCAATTGAGTTGCTTCTCCAACATACTGAAAATTTAGAAATAGCAGTCAAAGAACTACTGATTCCAAACTACAGATTTTTCTCTAAAGTGGATGGCGATATATATATATATATATATATATATATTCGCCATGATAGATCGCTGACCACTACACACATTTTTTTCTCTCCTTGTTTCTTTCCGTGTTCCTTTCTGTAGAAGAGCGTAGGCTCGAAACGTTAAAGACTTTTTCAATTCCCGAGCGTTATACTAATACATCTATTTGTTTTCAACACCACGTGTCTTCGTCTGTTGGTTTTTTTTGTGAATTCTCCCTATATATATATATATATATATATATATATATATATATATATATATATATATATATATATATATATATATATATATATATATTCATGCATACATATATTTATAAGTGTATATGCATGGGTGTAGATATACATGTTTATACATATACAAACCCATATATAGATATATAGATATATAGATATATTAATAATAGTAGTTAATTTATAATATATTGATATATAGATATATATATTTATATATGTATATGCCTGCATATATGTGTGCATTTATGTTTGTATGTATGCATGTATGTATGTATGTTTGTATGTATGTATTTATGTAGCAATGTTTAATATATGAATCACTGGTTATCGTTTGAACAAAGTGACATTACATAATACCACCGCTGCACTGTTTTTAACCTCAATAAGCATCTCTCACTAATTTAAGTAAAATAAAGAGGGAAAAGGTGGAGATTCTAGATGATCGTGTCAATATTTTCTGACAATCTTCCAAATAATATTTTTAGGGTAGATGTTATCGATCAATGTCACGATGATACTATTAAGCATCAATTGAATCAACTATCTATCACATGGAATATATGGCAACAATCTCAATCAAAAGACGTGCAGATGATGTCGACTGTAAATGTCATTCGGAGGCAAAATTAATTATCTCAGTAAATCCTATCTAAGATAAATCTAAGACACAACCAACATCACGTCTGACGTGTTCTGATTTTCACAATTCTTCTTTCTTTCCTCTCCTGCCTTCTTCTTTATCTACCACTATTTTTTCTTTCTTTCTCTTCCTTTCTCTCTCTCTCTATTCCTCTCTAGCCTCCTCTCTCCCTTTCTCTCTCTTTCTCTCTCTCTCTCTCTCTCCCTCTCTCTTTCTCTTTCAGTCATTCTCTTTCGTTTTCTCGTTACTTCCATGTTTCACGGTCATCTCACCTTTTTTTGTTCCTTCTTTAATGTGGACAAAACTACACTTGTTTTGCAGTATCTTTTTGGTTATACATATATATGTGTGTGTGTGTGTGTGTGTGTGTGTGTGTGTGTGTGTGTGTGTGTGTGTGTGTGTATGTATATACATATATATACATACATATATATATATTATCTCAGTAAATCTTATGTATGTATATATATATACATATATATATATATACATATATAATTATAAAGTCTGGTAATTAGTCATATATTAATTAATATCAATTAATTATCAGGAGGCCAGCACATGTAAAGAATCAAAGAGATTCAGAAATATTATCTGCAATCTCAGGGGATTAAGGTACATTTTTAAAAGATAAGGTCGACCACTAACGTGGACAATTAATGCGCTAGAAATAGATCACATCTTGTGTCTATTAAGACCTAAAATGTTCTCAACATGAAATATAGCAGCATACCAAAAACGTGAGCGGGCAAGACATTTAAAATCACCTAAAAAAGCATTATTAAACAGGAACTAGTTTCGGATTTAACAAATTCTTACCATTTGTCTATTCCTCATCAAAATGGTAAGAATTTGTTGAATCCGAAACTAGTTCCTGTTTAATAATGCTTTTTTAGGTGATTTTAAATGTCTTGCCCGCTCACGTTTTTGGTATGCTGCTATATTTCATGTTGAGAACATTTTAGGTCTTAATAGACACAAGATGTGATCTATTTCTAGCGCATTAATTGTCCACGTTAGTGGTCGACCTTATTTTTTTAAATATATACATATATATATACATATACATATACATATACATGTACGACGGGCTTCTTTCAGTTTCCGTATACCAGATCCAGTCACAAGGGTTTAGGTCGGCTAGAGTCTATAGCAGAAGACACTTTCCCAAGGTGCTACGCAGTGGAACTGAACCCGGAACCATGTGGTTGGGAAGCAAACTTCTTACCACACAGCCACACCTATCTATATCTATCTATATATATATATATATATATATATATATATATATATATATATATATATATATATATATATATATATATTATTATATTATATTATATTATATATTTGAGTGTGTGTGTGTGTGTGTGCGCGTGTGTGTGTGTGTGTGTGTGTGTGTGTGTGTGTGTGTGTGTGTGTGTGTGTGTCACAGTATCACAGTATCGACCAGGCCATCAGACTCTGTTATACACCGCTAATCACAATGCACTTCCAATTCTGTCTTGATTTTCTATTCTTTTCCGACTTAACCCAAATTGCTTGGCCAAATCGTGTTCCCACTGTCGTAGAGGCCTTCAAAGTGGCATTCTTCGATATTTTGGATACCACTCGGCAACCGCACGGGTTCACTTGTTGCCTGTGAACCTTGTGACATGTCCGGTCCAGCGGAGCGTATGCTTTCGGTACTCTGTGAATTTGTGTGTTGAAACAAATCTCGTTGTGCCCAAGGAGGGTCATTATGCCAATAAAAATTTAAATAAACACACGCATTGGTTCAATACCAGTTCCTCATTTTACCAACTAACTATCCAATGGTTTATTTAATGTGCTGCTTAAACAAGCGGTTGTTGTTTTTTTCTATCACAGTTCAGCCATTGCTATTTGTGACCTCATCAATGATATGCCTTCATTCTTCATATGTATGTATGTATATGCATACACGTATATATATGTATGCATGCATGCATGTATGTATGTATGTATGTATGTATGTATGCATGTATGAATGTATGCATGTATCTATCTATTTATCTCTGTCTATATATATTAGGTAATATAGTGAGACCTGCTGATGAGAATTAAGGGAGGTAAGCTTTCAAAATTCGAAATCAATTGATCCAGGAATATCTATTTCCTCATTCTATGGCTTTCTGCTCGTAACCCGATTTCTGTTGTGCTTGTTACATTTTTAGTGATTGGTGTTTTTTTTTTATTTTAGAGGATTTTTCGACTCTGATTTTCACAGCGATGCTGGCATCTCGTGTGCCCTGTTATAATTATAAATTATGATTATAATTATAAATTAATTATAAAATTTTGGATTTGCCATTTATCGGCTTGCTGGCCAATTATATTATTGTTGCTATTATTCATTTTTCTACTACTAATAATAATAACGAGTACTCAGAGAGCGCAAACCTCCACCAAGACAACACCAGCATCCTCTCAATGATTAGCCAGAGATGATTTTTAAAATGAGAATATCTGAAATAAACACGACTCCTTGTCCGGTACCGTATTGGTCCCAATATCTAATCAGTTCGTACCAGTCACGAGGCCAAACATCCCTGAAAGTTTCATCCGAATCCATCCAGCGGTTCTTGAGATATTATGTCCACGGAAAAAGTAACAAACACAACTGAAAACAATACTCCCACCTTCGCTAAGATGGAGGTAATAATAATATCTATATAAATATTTTCGAATATTTATTCATTTAGTAATTATATATAGATAGATAGATAGATAGATAGATAGATAGATAGATAGATAGATAGATAGATAGATAGATAGATAGATAGATAGATAGATAGATAAATAGATAGATAGATAGATAGATAGATAGATAGATAGATAGATAGATAGATAGATAGATATGCATGTATGTATATGTATGTATATATATATATATATATATATATATATATATATATATATATATATATATATATATATATATATATATATATATATATATATATACATGTATGTATGTATGTAGGTATATAGATAGATAGATAGATAGATAGATATGCACTTATATATTTGTATGTTTATGCGTATGTTTCTCTGTGTCGCTGCACTGCTAGACCGATAAAATAAGTACTAGATTTGAAAAGAATGAACACAAGGCATGGCTTGTTCGATTAAACCCTTTAATGCAATGCAGGAGCATGGCCACAGTCAAATGACTGAAGCGAGCAAAAGAATAATCAAATCAGCAACGAAAATTATTAATAATCTTATAATACAAGCTAATAATTATAATTAGGTAACAACAAGGCCCGAGATCTTTTACTTTTAAGTTGTTCATTATAGCTTTTGCAGCAGAGCACAATTCAGTTCCCATCTAGTTGACGCTTAGAAAGCATTGTAAATACCGAGATTCTCTCACTATTTGCCTGAGACTATTCTCATCACGGACCTCCCTCTACTTAGCTTCAGTCTTCTTCAATATATATACGAAGTATACTGTAATCATTATAACTGTACTCTTCTACAATACGTGATCCCCCAGTTTACAAGGGACACTGCGTTCAGTCAGTTACACTAGCTTCAACAGCCCAAAGCGAAAATAGGTCAGAATGCTTAAGTACAACAATACGTGCCTAAATATATCAATATAGTAACGTGATATCAAGTTAAGATAGGCCTCAGTAACTTAAGACGGGATCTTTTTTTCAGCCTCTATTGCTGATATACACCTTTAGTTCACTTGTAGAATTATTAATATAGTATTGTAAAATATATATATATCTATGCTACGATATATATATATATATATATATATATATTGTTGTACTTGGGGATGGTCATATTGCCAGTTTAGCCAATAAAAACACACGCACTGTATATTTGGTGTTAATTTTTTTTTTTTTTCAGCTTTATATTACATTAATCTTAATCTTAATCTTATTTCGGCCAGAGTTCTTTCGTCACACTTCTGTGACCTCATCAGTGGTCCTTTGTTTCCTTCTTTCTTATGTGTGTCTCACCTTGCTAACTATCAGCCATTTTGTATTTTGTATTCCTATTGTATGTGTCTACGCATGCGTATCCTTCAATGTGTCTGTGTCTTTTGTAAGTGCATGTGTGTATGGGGAGTGTCTGTATCACCTATATTCTCTGTTAATACGTGTTCATTTGTATTAGTTTTTATTTATTTATATGTCCATGTGTGTGTGTGTGTGTGTGTGTTTTTTTTTTTTTTTTTTTTTTTTAATGTGTTTAATTAAATTTTGTTAACGTATGTAGTATTTAATTCCATTTGTTTATCTATGTATTGTATTATACTTTGTTCCTATTATTGGTTTATGGGTAACATGTTGTCACATGCTGTGGTTTGTTAGTGGCGTATGTTAGTGTTCCATTCTAGTTTCCTATTCAGGCTAGGTTTCCCTTCTATTATGTGTGTAGCTTCAGTAATTTGTCTAAGTGCTGCATCACTGCTATGTGTAGATAAGATTTTAATTTCTATGTTGTTGACTGAGCCTCTATGTTCTTGCTCAGCGTGCTGGTACAGAACTGATGAGTTCTTCCCTTCCTTAAGTTCCCTCCAATGTTCGTTTGCCCGCTCCCCTATACTCCTTGCTGTTTCGCCTACATATGTCGTTGTCTTATTTCTGCATCGTCCCTCTGTACATCTTATACTATAGACCACATTTCTGGTTTTGCAGTTCGTTTGTGGGCTAAATCTACATACGATACAGTTCCTATCAGTGCAGGGGGTTCTACTGAAAGGGTATGTTCTACTGATAAGGGATTTGATAGGGTTGCCTGGCCTTTCAACAACCTTAATTCTTAGCTTAAGTTTGTCTAGGGCCCTTCTAAAGCGGTACGCCAGTTCGCCTCTAGGGGTGGTGTCGACGAACATGACGCTTTGGTACTTGTGGCTATTGTACCATGAGCTTGCCTTCCCTATTTTCTTCTTAGTTCTTTCTATGGTGTTCCATGATTTGCTCCTATAGAGTGGGCAAATCCCATTCCTATCGTTGCGTTTGATTGTTTCAAACTTCTTCATAGCTCCTTTGTAAACCCTGATCCTTTCTTTATGGCTGTAACCCGAGAACTGCATGCGGTGGACGAAATGTTGTATATGTCTCTTTAATTCTGTAGGGTCGCACATGCAGGAGACATTTCGCATTACTCTGACGAGGTCTGCCATCAATATGTTGAATTTGGCATTGTCCGCAATAGCCGAGTTCCGGTGGGTCAGGTACTTGGAGGCCATAGGTTTTGTATAGTGTGAATGGAGGATTCTGGTTTTATTGTTCTTAGTTTCTAGCCAGAGTTCAGTATCTAATACAGGTAATCTATGGTTAGGGTGTTTAGTAGGGTAGTCTATCGTAACTCTAATACTCTGGTGGATGGAGTTAGCTATTTGCTGGATGCTCTCCATAGTCTTAGTTTCTATTTCTATTTCAGGGGTACTCTCTTGTGGGGGTGTCTTTACCACTAAGTTGATATCATCGACATATCGAGAGTACACATTCACGAGTATGGAGTTCTGTGTTAGGCGTTCCTTAAGCCTTCTGTCCCACCATACCATGAAAAGATTGGCCACATCACCGGCGATACTAACCCCGATGGCTGCCCCCTCGTCCTGGGCGTATAATTTGTTGTTAAATTTAAAGGTGTGGCCTTTTAGGGTGACCTTTATACTAGCTCCTAGTGCATGTGCGATCATTTTCTTTACCTGGTGGATATTAGTGGGGGTCCGTATGGCTCTGGTCCATCCACTCCATCTCTCTATAGGGGTCTTCCTAGCCATAGAGGTAATTGTGGGTGGTCTACCTCTTAGACGTCTACTAGGGCAGAAATCTCTAAGGTCGTATCTATCTAGATATGCATCGTCATATGTCAATCTAAGTAGGAGGCCCAGTTCTTCTGTGTTGACTTTTTGGAACTCTACTTCGCTCTCGTTGATCATTTCCACGCACTTTTCCACTGCAAAATCCACGTCGATAGATGGGTATAGTGATACCACATCCATGCTACCCACTATACACCCTGTCAGGTTGCAAGTGTTGTTGCAGTCGTTGATCCTGCTGAGGAGATCTTCCGTGCTGTCACAGACATCAGGTGACATCTGGATTATGGGGCGTATGATCATTGAGAGGAAGTAGGAGATCCTGTAGTTACTAGCGACATTCGCTCCACAGACTGGTCTTGTTGGTGGTCCCACTACAGGATTAGTTGTTACTTTGTGGTCTTTACGGAGCCCATACAGCGTCGGGATATCATTGTTCCAGGCTTGGAAGTTGTTGGCTGTGCGCTTCTGGGGTCTAAGGACAATTGTCCACATCATCATGTGGGCATTGAGGACTTTTTCTCTTTCCTCATGCGCCTGTAAGGTTGTTACCTTCGTATTGGCGATGTGAGGTTGCATTGCCTGGATATAGTTCGGCAGGCTGTCTATTGACATTCTGCCGGACTTATCTGTGGGAAGGCATACCACTTCTCCCTTTTTCGTGCGCTGCATGAGCTTGTGTAGGCCACTTGCGGGTATATTCCCAAGTTGTTGGGCCTCTGTCTTATTCTGTCTCTGTCTCTTAGTGTATAATTCTAAAATCTGTCTAAGTTTTGTCCTAGCTATAGTGAACTGTGCTTCCATGTGGTCATGAGTATGTTTAGGGATGCAGACTCTTTTGTTAAAGGGTAATGTTGTCGGGTATACCCGGCTCATATCATAAGTTTTGTCATGTATGTTGAAGAATTGAGTGTCAAGGAGGCTAGTATTCCTGTTGTTGGCCCCTCTGGGGTTGTCTTCTTCGTAACTACCACTACTATTACTGCCGTTATTGCTACTCCCATTCATCCTGTTATTCCTACCACTACTATTGTTACTGTCACTACCACCACCACCACCACCACCACCACCGCCATTGTTACCATCCCATCTAGTGTTTTCTGTTTTAGGTCTGCTGACTCCCTGTCCAAGAATTCTGTTGCATTCAGCTTTATTCTCCCTCTTGTGTTCTTGTGCCTATGGTTATCTGTGTCTGTGTGTCCGTTCTCCCTGTTATTGTTGCTGTTGTATTCGATTTTTTTCTCTGTTATTGTTTTTGTTTCTATTGCTTGTCCTCATGTGTTCGTTTTTGCTGTTGTTGTTGTTGCTGTTGGTGTTCATGGGGTTGCAGTTGTTTTTGTTGCTACGGCTGTTGTTGTTGCTGCTGCTGTGGTTATTGTTGGTATTGTTGTTGTCGTGATTGTTTTCATCCATGTTGTTGTTGCTGCGGTTATCGTTGGTATTGTTGTTGTTGTGATTGTCGTCATTCATGTTGTTGCTGCGGTTATTGTTGTTGTTGTCATTCGTGTTGTTGCTGTTGTTGTTGTTGTCATTCGTGTTGTTGCTGCGGTTATTGTTGTTGTTGTTGTCGCTCGTGTTGTTGCTGTTGTTGTTGTTGTACATGTTTAAATTCCAACGTATTTTTGTGAACGACTTTTCGATTTCGGAGAGGCATTGGATGGGGTTAACCTTGTGATATATCGCATATTTCGGTGGTAGTTGAAGTAGCGATTTTTCATCTGGGTCTGTTGTTATTCCCCCATAGATGTTGGCTTCGTTGTCTCTGTTGAACTCTGCTGGTAGAGGGACCTCTGCCATAACAATTCCGTTTATTGTTTCTGGGTATCCCTCTTTCTCTTCTTTTGCGAGTTTGTATTGCTGTTCACTTTTTAACCACGAGATTTTCTTTCTAAAGTGTATATTGCACTGGCGTATGACATATGTATTCTCTGCGTGTATTATATTCATAAGTGTGGTTCTCTCTGTTCGTGTGGTGATGCCCCTAATTTCTTTTAATAGAATGCGTCTACGCTTATTTTGTTGGCTGAGTTCCTTATATATTTTGTTCTTAATGTTCGCCATTAGCGTCCGTTTTAGCCTTTCGGCTTGACCCTTGGTGAGTTCTAGTTTTTCTACGCTGGATGTGACCCTGTTGGTGTGTAATTTGGAGGAGACACATAGTTTAACAAAATGAAGCTGTTGAGTCGTCACGGTTTTCCGTAGGCAACTGAATACAGTGTCTTTCAGTATCTTGCTAGCCTGGCTAAGGCTCGCGTTGTTCCGTTTACATATTTGTTTTGCAAGATTTTTTATGTGAAATCGTGTGTTGAAACAGATGTTGTTGTACTTGGGGATGGTCATATTGCCAGTTTAGCCAATAAAAACACACGCACTGTATATTTGGTGTTAATTTTTTTTTTTTTCAGCTTTATATTACATTAATCTTAATCTTAATCTTATTTCGGCCAGAGTTCTTTCGTCACACTTCTGTGACCTCATCAGTGGTCCTTTGTTTCCTTCTTTCTTATGTGTGTCTCACCTTGCTAACTATCAGCCATTTTGTATTTTGTATTCCTATTGTATGTGTCTACGCATGCGTATCCTTCAATGTGTCTGTGTCTTTTGTAAGTGCATGTGTGTATGGGGAGTGTCTGTATCACCTATATTCTCTGTTAATACGTGTTCATTTGTATTAGTTTTTATTTATTTATATGTCCATGTGTGTGTGTGTGTGTTTTTTTTTTTTTTTTTTTTTTAATGTGTTTAATTAAATTTTGTTAACGTATGTAGTATTTAATTCCATTTGTTTATCTATGTATTGTATTATACTTTGTTCCTATTATTGGTTTATGGGTAACATGTTGTCACATGCTGTGGTTTGTTAGTGGCGTATGTTAGTGTTCCATTCTAGTTTCCTATTCAGGCTAGGTTTCCCTTCTATTATGTGTGTAGCTTCAGTAATTTGTCTAAGTGCTGCATCACTGCTATGTGTAGATAAGATTTTAATTTCTATGTTGTTGACTGAGCCTCTATGTTCTTGCTCAGCGTGCTGGTACAGAACTGATGAGTTCTTCCCTTCCTTAAGTTCCCTCCAATGTTCGTTTGCCCGCTCCCCTATACTCCTTGCTGTTTCGCCTACATATGTCGTTGTCTTATTTCTGCATCGTCCCTCTGTTATTGGCTAAACTGGCAATATGACCATCCCCAAGTACAACAACATCTGTTTCAACACACGATTTCACATAAAAAATCTTGCAAAACAAATATATAAATATATATATATATATATATATATATATATATATATATATATATATATATATATATATATACGCTACAAGATTAATATAGTATTGTAAAAGATATATAACTATGCTACAAGATATATATATATATATATATATATATATATATATATATATATATATATATATATATATATATATATATATATATATATACGCTACAGGATTAATATAGTATTGTAAAAGATATACCGTATTTTAACGTTTATAAGGAACCCCTAATTTTGGAGGCTTAAAATTTGGAAAAAAGGTTTTGTAAGAGGTTATAATACTATCCATGTATTAAAAAACTCCCATTGTTTTTAAACTTAATTTTTCACAAAATTGGTTCGTTATCTACGTTAAAATACGGTGTGTATATATATATATAAACGCTATAAGATTTCGAAATTATTATTTCAGAATTACATCTAAATTCAATCATATATTTTAACCTGTAGTATTAAATAACAGGAATATTTTGCTTGCAATTATACTAAATACATTAAAAAATAAAACGAGCTTTTACTTGAAACGATGAACAAGTACCCAAACCAAATTTAAACAACTAAATTTTTCAATTCAATTTTAAGCAAACCATTATCAGTTCAAATTTATTTTGAGGTCACATTTTGAGTTGCATTACAGAAGTTTCTCGATAAAATTTAAAAACCAGTGTTTTTTTTTTCCCCCTACAAATGAAAGGCAAAAAGAAATTAAATATGTCTATATAGTATGATTCCAGTCAAACTGTTGCCTTTACTTTAAATAACGAAAATACATTGTTAGCAATCAAACTAAATATTTTATGAAATATAATGCATTTTTACGTGAAACGATGGAAAAAGTATTCGACCAAATTTAATCAACTTGTTTTCAGATTTAATTTTAAGCAATTCCGTTTTTGTGTTTACTTCGCAAGATTCTTGATGTGAACTCGTGTATTGATACGGGCGAGTCACTATGCCGATAATAAATACACGTGCTGGTTCTATTTCATCTCTTTATTTTTATTAATCAATTTAGTTATCCATTTAGCCAGTTAACTAATCGAACATTTGATTAATCCTTTCGCAATTTCATCAATGACATGCCCTCTCTGCTCCAAGACTACTTCAAATCTGTCGAAGAGAGACGTGGCATGATGAAATCTTAAGAACCAACGTCTTATCCAGTTAATAACTGAAAATAACTAACAAGTTGCTTTACTCGTATTCCTGGTTTAACTGTGTTTTAGTTGACAGTTTGGCAATTTAACGAGAAAAAAAATGGACAGAAACATTGTATGGTGAATACAAATCTGAATATTTCTGCTAGTCTTTCATAGACTGTCTCCATAGACAAACTGTTCACCAAGGTTAACTTGGAAGTCTCTACTTGGTCGCTTGATCCATTAGAAATAACAATGAAATCTTCCCATATCATACCCTATGGTCTTTAAAAAGGGAGAATGCGTTAGACAATACAGATGTGGATATACTATGGCTGGGCAAAAATGTAGGATGGCTACGAAAAGGAATGTCTTCGTTAATAGGTCTGTCTACTCAAACAGTTTTTCACCTTGGGTTAATCAACAACAAAAGCTACTACTACTACTACTACTACTACTACTATACTGCTGCTGCCACTACTTACAACAATAACAGTAACAACAACAACGACGACGACGACGACAACAACAACATCATCATCATTACCACAGTGAAATCACCCTCAGTATTAGTATTAGTATTACTATTTCCATAAAGGCGGTGAGCAAGCAGAATCCTTAGCACGCTGGACAAAATGCTTGGCTGTTTTACGATCTGAGTTCAAATTCCGCCGAGGTCGACTTTGTCTCTTATCTTTTCGAGGTCGACAAAATAAGTACCAACTGAACACTGGAGTCAATGTAATCGACTAAAACCCTCCTCTCAAAATTGCTGGCCTCGTGCCAAAACTTGGAAACATTGTTACGATCACTATGCAATACGCCATCTTCGTCAATATGAAAATATCCCAATGTATATATTTATAAATATCGTGTATCAGAAATACAGTAAACCTCGCCACATCGCGAGTCACCTATCACGGTTTATTATTTAAGCTTACGTCGATTCCTCCGTGGTGTTGTTTTGCAATTATAATTAAATAAATATACACAAATTATTTTTTTTTTTTAATATACAGCACTATACTGTTTTTACTTCGCGGATTTTCACCTATCGATTTTCACCGCGATAGTCGAGGTATTACTGTATACGTTCTCTAAACAATTATATATTTTCTACACCAAACAATGTATATTTTTCATCTATTCTGTAATTTTTTTTCTATCACTACTTCGGTAAGTAGCATGAAGGCAAGACTTTACTGATGAGGACATAATAGGACTGAAATATGCTGCAAACAAAAATAATTAAAATAGTAATATAATTATTGACTAATGTTGTTTTTTACCTCATTACATAATAATTTCAAATCAAATTTTTAATGTTCTTTGCATTAAATATGTTAATTTTAATTTGATAACTAGGATGCATGTTCATGTCAACAAAGTCTCCAAAAAGAAAATGTTCATCTCCAAAAAGAAAATGCAAAAACCAAATCTAAAACTACCTTTCTGTGTGTTGCTCATTTAGGGTTGAGTGGACTGAAGCAACGTGAAATCAAGCCTATTACTTTAGAACATAACGCACTGCCCGGTCTGGAAATCGAAACCCGATCTTGCGATTATGAATGTAACACCTTCACCACCAGGTCGTGCGTTAATCATTTTCTTGACGCTTTAACGACTCTGCCAACACGCCGCTCTTAATAACATACTGATTTTCAAACTCAAACAGAGGTTCAGCAGTTTTGAGGGGCGGGGAGCAGTTGATATCATCGACTCTGCTACTAGACAGGTACTTTATTTTGTTGAGCCCTGGAGGGATGATGGGCATGGTTGACCTCGTCTGAATGTGAATGCAAACTGCCAGAAGGAATGCTGCCATGCATTTGTCAGACGTTCTCACGATTGTGCCAGCTCACCGCCATCTAATGATCAGCTAATAATAAGCTCGGCCTTCACAACATCTTTCCATTTAAATGTAACGTAACAGAAACAGGTTTTTTTTTTCCATTAGCTAAATTAAGCCAAACATATTTCTCACCTGTGATTTATTTTGTACTCTTTCTACTCTGAAAGATTATACACAGCAATGCTAATAATCTCTGTTCACGTTTATTCAAATTTTCGAAAGCTTATGTATATTTTCTCTGGATTTACTACTATTCCCATATAATCTCATTGCCAAACACTGATAGCGTGTTAGGTCAAAATTAGGTTTGAACTAAAACATTGTATTAGATGTGAAATTCTCTTATCTCAAGTTCGTTGTTTTTCAAAGTACTAGAATGTAAGTATGAGTGCATACATACATACATACATACATACATACATACATACATATATATATATATATATATATATATATATATATATATATATATATATATATATATATATATATATAACATAAATAATATATAAATATATGCATATATCCATACATATATGTACATACCTACATTTATATGTATACATACATGTATATACGGGTACAGGACATCACAAAAAACGTTAAACACAATGAGAAACGAAAACAGAAAACGAACGTTTTTTCGAACAACAAAAAAAAAACCAGAGAAACGAGACATGCAACATAAAGAGTATAACCCTTCGTCATTAATCTAACACACCTGAATAATTTAATCCTACGTTTTCGCGGATCGATAATGTGTGTCACAATTCCTGTATCCTTCTACCTCTTAGGTACCAGCTTGGATAGTGTGCCAAGTGCAGCAAACACCACGGGAACAATTGTCAACTTTGTATTCTACAATCTCTTTATCTTTTTAGCTGTAATTTGTATTTGGAAGCCACTGATCCTGAACAGCAATAACACACCCCTTAGTTTCCGGCTCGAGACCAGAGCATGCCAGCCTTTAATAGGTAAGGGTTCGGTCACCATCAGAGTACCTATCTCTAACCGGGCCATGCTGTGGTTTTACTCTTATTTTTCATTAGTGTATTAGAGGCTAGTTAGTTTGGGCTATATTTTAAAAAACTTTATTTTGCCTTGTCTGTTAGGGACACTATTTCTTCGGGTACTATACTATTTTCTTCGGGTACTATACTATTTTCTTCGGGTACTATACTATTTTCAAGTCTAAACCATTCAGCGCATCAGCTGATATTGCATTTCTCTAAGTTAAATGTGTGAAACCATTTTTGTATCGAAAATGTTTCATTTTGTTTTACTACCATACAATAATTTGGCTTAAGTAAAATTAAGATTGATAGTACCTCTAATAAATTCAATGGTCATAATATTGATTTCGAATTCTGACGATTTCGAGGAATGAGGTAAGTCGATAATATCGACCCAAGGGCTCAACTGGCACTTATTTTATCGACCCCGGAAGGATAAAAGGCAAAGTCGACCTCGGCAGAATTTGAACTCTGAACGCTGAAGACGTGCTAAGTACCTCTAATCATGCTGACGATTCTGCCAGCTCACCGCCCTAAAAACGGTTATAATATTGGTTTCAAATTTTGGCACAAGGCCAGCAATTTCAGAAGAGGGGCTTAGTCGATTACATCGACTCCAATGTTTAACTGATGCATAATTTATCGACCCCGAAAAGAAGAAAGGTAAAGTCGACCTCGGTGGAATTTCAACTCAGAACGCAAGGACGAACGAAATGCCACAAAGCATTTTGCCCGGCGTGCTAACAATTCTGCTGGCTCGCCACCCTAACCAACGGTTATAAGATTACCATCGAAGTATGATTATAATGTGTTAAGGAACGACGATCTTAAGTGAATAAAAATAGTTGAAAGTATTACATTGAGCGAAACACACACCAAACAGTGTTGCAAATTATTTATCAGAACATGAAGAGACACACGACAGGAAATGAATATTAGTTCTCTCGCAATCGTGTACGAATACCTTCAATTTCAAAAGACGATCTATTACCGTCTCTCTTAATAAAAGGAGTAAATATGCAACATAAAAAACCATCCATGCGAAAAATGGAGCACAATTACGCAAATATTTCAAGTCGAGAAACAAACTTACGAGTAATGAATAGTTATACATACATACACACATACATACATACATACATACATACATACAAATAGACAGACAGACAGATAGACAGACAGACAGACGGACTGACATGCATTCATGCATTGAAGTGGTGTACAGATATTGTATATAGAGAAAAGGGAGGCAGTCAGAATTTTGGATAATTCTTTATTAGCACTTTCGTTCGTTTTTCGACAAAATCAAAATTAAAATGGTAAAAACAGAACCTTTCGTTGTTCATTTATATGAATCGGATGCTTTTTTGCTTGTTTAGAAGAGGAGAATATTGTCTTTGTTTTCTTTTAAAGGGAGAGAGAGGGAGAGAGAGAGAGAGAGAGAGAGAGAGAGAGAGAGAGAGAGAGAGAGAGAGAGAGAGAGAAGCAAAGAGGGGAGAATAGACAGAGAGATTTCAGGACAATCATGAAAGAGGAGAAAAATAATAAAGGATGGGGAAAGGCTAGATAGATAGATAGATAGATAGATAGATAGATAGATAGATAGATAGATAGATAGACAGATAGAGAGGTTCCTTTTCAATTTACTGTCGCCAATACGTTGAAATTTCAATGCAAAGCATTTTTCTTTTTTTCTTTCTCCTTTTTTTTTTCTTTCCATTGTATATCTATCAACATATTTGTAAATAAACACATGTTCTCACAGGGGCTGGTGACCTTTCAAAGATGTCAACTTTAAGAAGTAGGATGGAAAAAACAGTTAGAGGGGAGGGTGCGGTCATCATCGAAAAATAAAAAAGTGTTCAAAGTTTAAAGTCTTATGAAAATGTATATTCCTTTACACTTGTATAGTCAGGCCCCATATTCAGTATAATTTCATGTTTTGCATGAACAAAGATTAAATATTAGTACAATATTCATAAATTAGGAAAATAAAGTCAGAATATAAAAAACTGATTTGGTACTGTTTGTAATTGAATCTATTCTCAGTGTACATCTAATCACACATCATAAATGAGTTTTGTATGTATAGTGTATATTTAGCTGAAAGCCACTCTGTAGGATATAAATTACATAACAAAGCAGGGCCTACTTAATTTTCTTTTTTTTTTTTAGTATCTTTCATCCTTCTGTAGGATTTACTTTTATTTTTATTTTTCTTGCTTGGATAAGATAATTCAAAAGAGATCTTTTTCAAAAATTACTTTGCCAAGTAGCTACATTAGATACCTTTCCTAATCAGTGGTAAAATGGTTCTAGTATTCTTTCTCAGGTATATGTAAGTTCTATACGGACAGAAGTTGTCAAAATCCCAATGTTATATATGTGTGTGTGTGTGTGTGTGTGTGTGTGTGATCATTTATAGAGATGAATATCACATTATTAACATTGGATCCACATCCAGAAACAACAGTAATAGTGTAATATAAATGTTTTCTCTTCATCCATCATCATTACTATTAAAATAATAATAATAATAATAATAATATTAATAATAATAATAATAATAATAATAATAATAATAATAATAATAATAATAATAATAATAATAATGCAGTTCCTCTGCTTCTCTTTCAAACATTTAATTTTGGAGAGAATTTTTTGATGAAATGTAGCTCCATTGCTTTTCGGAATTTGGGGTCATCTCTTGAACATTTGTAAAATGGGAAGATTTTGAACTTTCCTTCACCGCATATTTCTAGATGCTTGCCCAGTGGAATATTGCACAATTCCTTTTGTCGGATGTGTTTTCTGTGGATTATTGTACGTCGACAGCAGATTGCATTCCCAGAATACAGAATGATACCCTTCAGTGAACATATTGAGAAATGCGCAAAACAAATGCTACCATAATTTATAATCTTTCCATTCTATCAATGTGCCATTGGAACACCAACACAAATTAAATTAAATAAGGAAACCTTCTTCATTGAAAAATATAAGCCAAACTTAACCATTGCTAACACTTTCAAATAAGGAAACTCACCCCACTGAAAAAAATATAGAGCAAAACCTAATCACTTGTAACATTCTATTCCTTCTAAACCAAACCATGTTAAATTAATCAAAATCTATCATCTCCAACATTTTTGATTATCTCCCTTATACCGGAAAAAATCTCTGATTACCTTCCCCTATCTAGAACTCCATATTTTACACCGGAGCGAAGACATGTTACGATACAGGTAGAGAAATTTGAAAAGAAAATACGAAACCGGTTATTTCTCCAAAAACAATGTTTCTATACTCAAAATTTTATAATTTTTTTCTAACTTAACGATTAGAATATATACTTTAACCATATAACACAAGCCTTCTGTAGTTTTTTCACTCTTGTTTATCTTTTATACATCCAACCACGTGCTTTCACATACCAACTTTCTCACCTATATATATATATATATATATATATATATATATATATATATATGGAATGTTGGTAGAATGCTTCAATAAAGATATTAACAAAAATGTTCAAGTATACGTCTTATACTGAATATTGTTCTCGGTTACAGACAGCTATCTAGCTTACAGAAATTGGTTAAAGAGCTGACATAGATATATTAAAAAGAAACGTGAAAGGAAATATCTACATACAATTAATAATAACGATGTACTTTTACACTAAGGTTATATGCTTCCAACTGCACCTATCATTGGAAGCATCTGATTATATAACGAATAAAAAACGATGTATCCAAATATCAAAGCTACAATTTAAACTTCAGATGTTATGACTGCAATTTATCTCGTGAAACATGCTTGTGTAGAATGATGGGATAGATTTGTCGTCAAACCATCATGTCCGAGATATAAAGTCTTTCGTGATGCAGCTACAACACAAATTATTGCGGCATCGTTTCGCACAATACTTTAACAATTTAGATAGCGATTTTTTTTTCTCTCTCGTACAAAGGTTCTTTTATTGTTTTACAAAATTTGACGTACTTGATGCGATTAATATCAATAGTGGTTATTGGCAAGAAATTTCATCAGCCTTGGCTTAATTTGAACGCCAATTCTAATCTCTAGGTTAATTCTGCAACGTCTATCCAGTAAGTAGTAGTAGTAGTAGTAGTAGTAGTAGTAGTAGTAGTAGTAGTAGTAGTAGTAGTAGTAGTAGTAGTAGTAGTAGTAGTAGTGGTGGTGGTAGTGGTGGTCGTGATGGTGGTGGTGGTGGTGGTGGTGGTGGTGGTGATTGTTGTAATGCAGCAGTAGTAGTGATGGTGCGGAGATGATGGTAGTAATGGTAGCGGCGGTGGCGACAGCAGCAGCAGCAGCAGTAGTTGTAGTAGTAGTAGTAGTAGTAGTAGTAGTAGTAGTAGTAGTAGTAGTAGTAGTAGCGGTGCGGAAATGATGGCAGTAATGGTGGTGGTGGTGGTGGCGGTGGTAGTAGTAGTAGTAGTAGTAATTTTTTTTTTTCAACCTGACACAAAGTCAGGTCAGTTTGAAGCCGGACGACTCGAGTACATTATATCAAAAAGAAATATCAAATATATTACAAAGTGCTGCTTTAATCGCGCTGGCTAAATTTGAATTTGGAATTACAAGGCACCCGACCAAAACCTGAAATATATCTAGGCCAGCTCTTGCTTTTTATAATAAATCAAGTTCATTAGAGTGAGCGACAATATGGGAAAAACGCAACAATACTCATAAAAATTTCGTCCTCTGATATAACCGGTTCTTCCTTGACTGAATTATATCAGAGACATTGTCACGATGTTAGCGACTGTCTGATATTTTAATTAAAGAATGCAGAAGTAAACAGTAGCTTGTTTAAACACGGGGCTATTTTATTATATTTTATTTATTAGTCTGGTTTAGAGAAAGGAGCTGCGTCCATGACCTTTGTAGGCTCTCTGAAACAGATGAGATTCGAACCGTTTACGATCCGCTTAACCCTTTGCCTGTCCGGTGTACCACATATACACAGGATATATTCGCCCGCCACTCATGCATCATGTATAGAATTAGAAAGAATTATTATCATTATTATTATTATTATTATTATTATTATTATTATTATTATTATTATTATCATTGCTTTTGCACAGTTTCTAACGCTGGAGATGTACTACGGTGTCAGCTGTTCACTACCAATGAGCTAAGGTAACACCCCTTATTTTTCGAGCACCTTCCGGAGTATTCGAGCGGTTCAAAGCAGTGCTGTTTTCTGCAAGTGCTCCACACTTATTGCAGCCCCTATTTGTTCCATGTACTTCTCAAGATTTTTACTCACTGTTCCCAGGGCTCCGACAATTATTGGTACTACTACCACTTTTTTCATCGACAACAACTGCTTAACCTCCCAAGCTAACCTGTCACATCCATCGACTTTTCTTTCTTCCTTATCACATACCTTGTTGTCAGCTGGACCTGCTATATCTATGATCCAGCATCGTTTGCTTTCTTTCTCAATTAATACTATGTCTGGTTTCCTATTCTCTATCACATGGTCGCACTGAATCATAAAATACCACAGGGTCTTTGCATTATCATTTTCGACGATGCCTTCGGGTTTGTGGTCGTACCAATTTCTTGCTCTGTCAAGTCCATACTTGTGGCAAAGTGCCCAATGGATAAACCTGGCTATATTGTCGTGGCGTCTCTTATATTCCTTCTGCGTACATTGGCTGGTAATATGCCATTCGGTCTCACCGTTTTGTCCACAGATTCTGCACTTATCACTTCCTGCTGTGTTGTCTATTCTGTATTTTATGTAGTTTGTTCTTAGTGCTTGCTCTTGGGCAGCACAGATTAGAGCCTCCGTTTCCGGTTTTAAATCACTCTTAGTCATCCACAGCCATCTTTTTTCTTTGTTTGTCTTACCTTTAACATCCCTATGAAATTGTCCACGCATTCTTTTCTTTACCTATTTATTTTTCAGTTTCAATCGTTTTCATTTGCTTGTACAGTGCTTTATCTTTGCAATCTTTCATCCTACACAAGCCTGACCTTCTTACTTATTATTATTATTATTATTATTATTATTATTATTATTATTATTATTATTATCATTATTATTATTATTATTATTATTTTGTGTGGGCATATGGCCTTGTGGTTAGGGCGTTGTACTCACGATCTAGCGATCGTGTTTTCACCGTGCACCTGTTCGGGCAACGTCCTTTCCGTGGAGAGAGTGAGATAATGTGCAGCACGAACATTTGATCACTATAAACAAACCATTTGTGCAGGTCTTTCAGCAAAAGCTGAACGTTCATATGTTGTCTTCGACGGGAGAGTCCGTAATTATTATTATTATTATCATTATTATTATTATTATTATTATTATTATTATTATTATTATTATTATTATTATTAACGGAGACGAGACTTGCATGACTCCATTAGAAAATGTTTTCAAAGTTTTTGTTTATAGAATCAGTGTAGAGTTGGTGAGAGGATGTATATTCTTTGTATATAAATGAGATTGGGTGTGAGAAAGTTAGGGAAAGTCTAGGAGCGGTATCTTCTGCGTGGGAGTGGGCGTTGTTGGAGGTGCTGGCAAGTGGATCGTTAATGCATAGTGAGAAGAGTGTGGGTGAGGTCAGAAACGAACCCTGGGGTACAGCAGAGTTGACAGAGTGTGAGATAGAGAGAGAGAGAGAGCGAGATCCATCAACACATGGTGTGATAGTATGATCTGGTAGGTGCCACCAATTCAAGAAACAGATGGAATCCATAGGCGATCAGCTTTGACATCAAATTCGCGTACAAGGCAGACGGAACTTTTACTAATGTTTTCGGCAAAAGCATTGCTTTCACCAAACTTCTTGAGGACCAAAAGTCGCTGATAATTAACATAGGAGAATAGGACATTAATAAATTTAGCTTTATGAACGTTGTGGTGGTGGTCATTAAGACGGAAAAGCGAGCGAGTGACAGAGAGAACGGGAGAGAGAGAGAGAGAGAGAGAGAGAGAGAGAGAGAAAGAGAGAGAGACAGACAGACAGACAGACAGACAGAGAAAGGGAGAGAATTAGAGACAGGCAGAGATTCATAATGTTAGCTAACGCAACAGCTGTGAGGATGATTGGATGGTTGTTGGCAGAGCAGGGCCACTTTAGGGCATGGGTGCACTGGACACAGGGCCGGATTAAGACCCATCGAGGACCTAAGCACTTAAAAGATTTCAGCGTCCCCATAAAAGATTATGTAATTCAAAATATAAACAGCAACAAACCATAAAATTAATTTTAATTTTTCAAAACGAAACAAAACAGTAAGATGGAAAACAATGTTTATTTTTGTATATTTCCACTTTATTTATATTTGAAAAATTTCCTCCTACTTTCTTGAATTGCAAAGTCTTTGATCAGATCCTCAAAATTAATCTTAGGTAATACATCTGCATCTACACTTAGTAGAGATAAAAGCATCCTGAATATTATTTTAGCAAGTTTAAAAGTGATTTCTTTTGTGCCGTAAACCATTTACTATTTCTTATTTCCTTATTGCCCACAAGGGGCTAAACATAATGCTGAGCGGTATTTCAACTGCCGTTACGTTCTGTGTTCAGATTCCGCCGAGGTCAACTTTGCCTTTCATCCTTTCGAGGTCGATAAATTAAGTACCAGTTACGCACTGGGGCCGATGTAATCAACTTAATCCCTTTGTCTGTCCTTGTTTGTCCCCTCTATGTTTAGCTCCTTGTGAACAGTAAAGAAATAACAAACGTTAGCACGCTGGGTGAAATGCTTAGCGGTATTTCGTTCGCCGTTACGTTCTGAATTCAAATTTCGCCGAGGTCGATTTTGCTTTTCTTCCTTTCGGGGGTCGATTAAATAAATACCAGTTACGCACTGGGGTCGATGTAATCGACTTAATCTCTTTGTCTGTCCTTGTTTGTCCCCACTATGTTTAGCCCCTTGTGGGCAATAAAGAAATATATATATATATATATATATATATATATATATATATATATATATATATATATATATATATATATATATATATATATATAAATGCGTAGTGTTTCGTGTTCTGTGCATGCGCGTATCTGTGAAGAGGAGGTGGAGAGAGTGAAGGTGAGAGAAAAAGTAGGTAAAGAGAGAGAGAGAGGAAGAAAGAGTGAGAGAGGTGAGGATTGCTGTAAATAGAGAGGAAAGACTTTAAGTTATCAAATTTGTCATGAGATAAGAATCCGAATCTCCAAGTCCCTGACTTCACACCATATCGGTATCAACAGTGAATTGCTTAAGATATGCTGCTGGCTCGGTGTTAAACGTCTTGATCTTTGCTAAACATAGTACAATATACACACACACACACACACACACACACACACACACATATATATATATATATATATATATATATATATATATATATGTATGTATGTATGTATATCGGTGGACCATTAACATGCTTTCCCAGCTTATCAAGTTATTTTTTTAACTAGTAAATCGCACTTTCACCTCTGATGGTTCACTGCCTTCAACAAGCTGAGCGCTATTTAAACTGTTGCCTGACAGTTTTTAATCATATGCCTCCCATTTAACTCTGCTGTTGTCTTATTAGTTTCCATTACTTTTGTAGTTGTTGCTGTAGCTGTTGTTGTTTTTGTTGTTGTTTTCATTATATTTTCATTAACTATTATTTACTTATTTTTGTTTTGCCTCCTCCTGTAATTTTTTCTCATTTTGTCTCTTATGTTCACAGCTAAATATACCAACGATGTGTAAACAGGAATTCAAGCTAGCGGGTCGTTGACAATAGATATCAGACAGAATAGTATTTAAATTACTGTTGGATAAAGGAGTGTCCTTAACTACTACTACTACCACCACCACCACCACCACCATCATCACCATTGGCTTACGGTATTCTGAACCTGTCTGTTGTACTTCACTGTAGTTTAAACTCGTAACCCGACAAATGGCTGCTGAAATTTTCTTTTCTGTTTTTGAAAAGTTTAATGCATAATGTAAAAAAAACTGGTTACTTCTCTTTCTGAAGCGTTATTTTGTTGTCGCTGCGTGATTGATTGACGAGATTATTGAATATCGATATCATAACTGTTACTAAGTGTGACAGATATACAGTAATCCCTCGACTATCGCAGGCGTTACGTTCCAAAATCCCCTCCCCCTGCGATAGGTGAAAATTCGTGAAGTAGAAGCAGCATTGTACTGTATATTCTTATAATTACATTCATAATTTGTATGTATTTAATTTATTATAAATGCAAAACAACACCACACACTCGTTTTCCATACAATATGTGCGATTCTTTGTTTATTTATCTACAGTACACTATGTCTTTTCTTCTAATATATTTTAATTAATGTGTTATACAGTGCAGTAAATAACTAAATAAATGCGCCCTTTTAAAGCCTAGCCAGGCTCATGGGCCCGGTTTCCCGGTTTCAATGGCGTATGTGTTCTCCAGCGTTACTCATTTTTGCCAGGTGAGTGGACTGGAACAACGTGAAATGAAGTGTTTTGCTCAAGAACACAACGCGTCGCCTGGTCCAGGAATCGAAACCACAATCTTACGATCATGATGCTGACACCCTAACCACTAAGCCACGCGCCTCCACCTATACAGTGCAGTACTGTACTGGGATCTTTTTTAAAACGGGGGCCACATTTTTCATTAACGAAACACTTTGAAACTTGGAACACTGGTAGAATGTGTCATATAAAACATCTTTTTCTCTTAGTCTTCTTAAAAAAAAAAAAAGAAATCCATAAATTATTCCATGTTAAAGTTGTCGTATTTCTGTAATTTCAACCAATCACTGACGTCCATTCAGCCGATATACATTAAGTGCCGACTACATAAACAAACGATTCTGAAACAATTAACCCTAACCCTAACCCTAACTCTAACCCTAACCCTAACCCTAGGGTTAGAGTTAGGGTTAGGTTTAGCAAATAAAACGAAGAATCGTTTGTTTATGTAGTCGGCACTTAATGTATATCGGCTGAGTGGACGTCAGTGATTGGTTGAAATTATCGAAATAAGACAATTTTTTACATGAAATAAATTCGAATACAAAAATATTTTTCTGTTCTATAACACAAAATAGATAAGTATACGAAGTTTGAAAGTCTTTCGGTACCAAAAACACTACGTAAAACATTAATGAAAAATGTGGCCCCCGTTTTAAAAAAGATCCCTGTACTGTACTGTACTGTACTGTATTGTATTTTTATTTATTTATTTTTAGGCGTGAAAATGCTTATTTTACCACAGAAATAATTAAAATCTAAAAAAAATATAAATACCTATCGGCTGCAGAAACACGTGATATACTGAGGAGTCCACGATATAGATTTACATATATTAGCCAGAAAAATTCCGCGAGGTACCGAGGGCGCGACAGGTGAACCACGATATGGTGAGTGATTTACTGTACTTCATTGTTCACAATAAATAAATAAGTAACCTGATGTTTTAAGTTCTATTTCTTTCCAAGATCGGAATTCACGAAAGAAATATATATGATTTCGTCTGTTAAAGGCATTTAAAATATCCGGTAATCCTATCTAAAAGTCAAAAATGATTAAAATGTTTTATTATTCGCTAATTTAACTTCTAAGGCGGCGAACTGGCAGAATCGTCAGGACGTCAGACAAGGTGCGCCCTGCTCTTTACGTTCTGTGTTCAAATCATACTGAAGCCGACTTTGCCTTTCATTTCTTTAGGATTGATAAATTAGAGTACTAGTCAAGTATTGGGTCAATACAATCGATTTGTCACCTCCTCTTAAAATTGCTGGTCTTTAACCTTGCAACGGACCGCAGTCTCGTTGAGGGGGCGAAATGTTCTGATCTCGGTCGCTTATACGCCATGGAAACCAGGTAACCAGCCTTATAAGTCCTAGGGCTCCAGAAAGATATTATTAATAATAACAGTTCTTTTTACCATAAGGTCAAGGCTTGAAATTTTGAAGGAAAGGACTAGTCGACTACATCTGCCTCAAGGCTCAATTGGCACTTATTATACCGACATCGAAAGGATGAAAAGTAAAGTCCACACGGTGGAATTTGAACGTAAAGGCGAAAGAAATGCTGCTAATAACGATTCTGTCAGCTTACCACCTTATCAATTATAATAATGATCTCAAATATTGGCACAAGGCCAGCAGTTTCGGTGGGTAAGACGATTTACATCGACACCGAGAGGATGCAGGGCAAAGTGGACCTGGTCATTTTGAACATAAATCACATACAATATTTGGTCCGGATACGACCAGCTTAGAAAATGCTTCCCCTTGTCCGACGAAAATCTAGATTGTACATTGTTTTATATCTTCTCTTAGACAGATGTTATCTTGTTGCCAAAGTACTCATGGTTGAACCAATCAGATGGACTGAATGAGTATCTCTGTTGTTTAGAGCTAATTGAAGTTTAACCGGATACTAATATGTTTAATCAATATTGTTTCGCTAAAGTGGAATATAATAGATTATAACATACGTACGTTATTAATGTCGAGTTAATGAGAAAGGGGTGTTCAATAAATGTAAAAGATACAGCATTTTTTTTTTTTTTTTACTAAAATTGAAGCTGAGCGTTTGTCTCACGACTTGAGTTTTACGCCAGTG
>NC_142933.1:99410547-99423047 GCF_046866305.1 Octopus bimaculoides
ATCTTGCTCCTACATGATGCTACATGATTCTGTGAATGGTGGATAGCATGGTTCGATCGACCCAGTCAATAGAGAAGAAAGGAAGATTATAGAGTAGGAAGGAACGGTGTTGGGGATGACAGCCGTCACCTTGGATATAAATAAGGATAGGTGATTATTATCATCATCATCATTATCATTATTATTATTATTATTATTATTATTATTATTATTATTATTATTATTATTATTATTATTGTTGTTCAAGCGGATGGACGTGTCTCCCGAAGCTCTGTAAGTTGTTGCCGTTTTTACCCGGAAATCTTTTGAAATCTGTTTTAAATTTTATATATTGTTGTAGCCAAGCCGACTAGGTTCTTGCGGAGCTAGTCGGTTAGGCGAGATTTCCCCCATTTAGGGGTGAATTCTTCGTTTGAAAAACTTCCATTTTCACATTTCACACGTATCATATCTGAAAAATGTCGGAAAAAAAAATAACAAGCTGTTCTCTTCTCTCTGCATCACTCCCCGACAAAAAGAATGACGGGTCAAGTCTTTTTTCACCCCGCCCAGTTAATGCCATAAAAGGCAAAATGCCAGTGAAAAGAGCAGCCAGCTGTTCTCTTCTCTCTGCATCACTCCCCGACAAAAAGAATGACAGGTCAAGTCACATTCCACCTCGCCCAGCTGACGCCATAGTGGACAGTGTTCCTGATTCAGGTCTGTTTAACAGACTCTCTGCTGCTGACTTCCCAGCCCTCACCTCCACCATTGCTTCTACACCGGAGAGGGAGGAGGAAAAAAAGAACAAAGAAAACAAAGTAAACAACACGAGCAACAGTACCAAGACCACAACCAGTAGCCATTGTAACGGTTTCGCCTCCGCAGCTAAGCAGAGCTCAGAAGAAATCCAAGTGACAATGGCAGAAATAAAGAATGCCAAGGAATTGTTAAGAAGGGATGGCAATAATGTCTTCCTTAACACTCCACAAGCATTAATACAAACAACGAAAAGAAAAACAATAGTATACAAGGTATTCAATACAAAATACCAAAAGATGGAGAATGCTACTCCACAGAGATTGGAGTTAGCTCTAAAGCTGATATGGGGCCAAAAAAGCTTCGTAACCAAAGGGAAGCGCTTTGGAACAGTGGAAGTGCGCTTCCCAACGGAAGAGGATGCCATCCGGCACTCTACAACACCGTTAAAGGCGGAAGAATTATTACTCGTGCCGACATACCTTGGTCGACGTGTGACAGAAATAAAAATAAATCATGTGCCACCAGAACTGAACATCTCCTGGCTAGTGGCAGCTATGCTCTTCGACATTGAAGAGACTGCCACTATCCTAAAGGTGAACAGAGTAAAAGAAAAAAACTGGTTGGGCATGGAAATGCATCTCCTTGTTCAGATTGAACAAGATAGCATAAATACCATACCCGACGCCATAAACCTGCCGGATGGCAGTAGAATACACATTGCAGTAGAGGGGCGCAGACCAAAGTGCTACCTCTGCAGCAGTGAAAAACACCTAAAAAGAGACTGCCCCATCTACAAGCAAAGAATGGAGGCAGACAAAAACAGAAAATTGCAGCAACAACAACAACAACCAACAGCCTCCACACCACCAACACCATCACCACCAGCACCACGAAAAGCGACACCACCATCTCCATCCATCACCAAACCAACACCAACACCAACACCAAGAACCTCCACACCAAAAAAGATAACAGAACCAGCAACAACAGAAATTGTAAAAGAATCTTCACCAGATCCGACAAACATTCCCTTTCCAGATCAGATCAGCTCGGATTGTGCGAACACTGATAGTGAAAAAGGGAAGTGGCAAACTGTACCACCAACAAAAAAACGAAAAAGAAAGACAAAAGAAACAATTGACAAAGAGGGGAGGCGCGAAAAAGGTGAGCTTCCCAACATCATCGGCAACAATAACACACACTCACAACAAATAGCAACACCTTCTCCACCGCAAACACCAGCACTCACACACACCACAAACGTAACAGCCATCAACACAAAAAATGAACACTTATTAGACTTTCTAAAAAACAATACAAATGCAAACACCACAAATTTCATTATACCCCTACACAACGCACCACCAGCACACATACTCACACTAAAAATAACCCAAGAAAACTATAATAAAATAAAAGAAAAGTTTCCGAATGATGTTGGGTCGCTAGGGAGAAGCTTCTCCCAGAGCCTTTATCAAAATTTAGTGGAGACACCCACACGAAAACATAGGGGAGCCACCCCACCAGAAAACAGTAAGTAGAGCCTTTTCTCCTCTAATACTTTCCTTTAAAAAAAAAAACATGTTAATTCTCAGAATCGGAAGCATAAATGTGAGAGGCCTCGGGTCGCCTTGGAAACAAGGTCACCTGTTGAACGACCTGAGGTCTTACAGTGTAGATGTAGCAGCCATTAGCGAAACCAGGCTCTCCAACCCGCAGGAACTCGCAGCCCTTTTTGGCGGGTACGAGATTTTCCTATCTCCGTGTCGGCCGGGAGCGGGCGGTGGAGGTACTGCGGTGCTATTTCGGAAAGGCCTAGACTTGAAAATAAGGGCAGTCTTCCTGGATCCGGAAGGTAAGTTGGTGGTCCTGGACGTCGATAGTAGTGATGGCGCTGCTTTCAGACTGCTGGCTGCCTACGCTCCGACAGGAGCAGGGCAGTCGGATTATTGCAAACGTCTGGAGGTTTTCCTAGGTACTTCTCGCACTTTAGTGCTAGTTGGGGACTGGAACGCTGTCCTAGACGAACGTATCGATAGGGTGGGTGCGGGAGCATCTAATAGGAAAGGGGGATGCAAGAGCCTCGCCAACCTGCTCAAACGCTTTCAGCTGTCCGACAGGTATCGACTAGACAACCCGAATGTGCTAATGTGGACTTGGACTAATCGCATCGGGTCGTCTAGATCGTACTTAGATAGATTTTTCTGTAGGCCAGCGGATAAGGATAGCATAGGGTGTCCACAATTCAACATAGTCGGCTACACGGACCACAAATTCGTGATCTGTACGGTCGACTTAGATAGGCTCCATAGACAAGGCCCCGGTTACTGGAAGCTAAACACGTCGACAACGGCGTGCAAAGCCTACAGAGACCGGATTAGTTTATTAGTTAAGAGGGCTTTAACCGGGGCAATCATCAACAACAACTGGTGGTTCGCCCTGAAGCGGGCAATTAGAGCAGAATCAATTAGGTTTAGTAAGGCTCTAGCTGTAGAACGTAAGAAAACAGAGCGGGATTTAGTTAACAAACTAGACGAGGCTCTTGGGACAGGCATCGCAACCGACGTGTTAGCAGCGAAGTTGGCCCTCGACCAACACTTTGATGCCAAGCATGAAGGCTGCGTTGTCAGAGCTAAAGCACTTTCGGTAAGCGGGGAGGGGACTAAGGCCGCTCGATGGGCCCGCGTGGTTGAGGCGATGCGTGGCAACAGAGCGACCATTCGGTCTTTGGTGGACCAGAACGACTGCGAGATTTCGGGACCGAAGCAGATGTGTTCGGCCTTTCAGCAGCACTTTGCTCAATTGTTCAGGACAAACGGTAGGACGGACGACGGAACAGATTTCGGTGTGTACCTAGACGGCCTGCCGCAACTCTCGACCAGCGAGGCCGAGTGCTGCGAAGGACCGATATCTGCCTGGGAAGTACGGGAAGCGATGAAAGGCTGCACGAGAGGTAGATCGCCGGGTTTGGATGGTCTGCCTTACGAGCTTTATACGTCAATGCCAGACTTGTTTGCGGGCGTCTTGGCAAACGTCTACTGCAACTGGCAACAAAACGGGAGAATTCCTGCTTTTGTTTGTCGGGGAGTGGTGGCTTTGCTAAGAAAGGACCCAAACAAGGGGAACATTATAGGGAACTTTAGGCCCATCACTCTGCTCAACACAGAGTTGAAGATCTTGGCCAAGGTGCTAGCCAAGAGATTGGCGCCTGTCGTGGGCAAACTGATCGGCAAGGCGCAGACATGCGCTGTGCCGACCAGGTCTATCCACGACAACCTCCATCTCATGCGCTACATCATAGAGAGAGTGGGTAACGAAGCTGGCGCGGGTGGGGCTTTGATCAATATAGATCAGTCTAAAGCCTTCGATAGGGTCGACCATCGATACCTGGCAGCTGTTCTCAAGGCAGCTGGTTTCGGTCCGGTCTTCCGCGGGTGGATAGCTGCTTTATACAGCGGCATCTGCTCGGTCATACGGGTGAACGGCCATCTATCGGAACCGTTCAACATCTCGCGTTCGGTTCGCCAAGGGTGTCCTCTCTCCTCCCTTCTGTATGTATTGACTCTCGAGCCATTACTGCGGAAGTTGGAGGCTTTGAGGGGCGTCCCGCGTGATCTGGGATGTGGAAGGAGCGTGTCTGCCTATGCCGACGACGTTACCGTGATGGTGTCGAGCCACAGGCATATTGACCTGATTGGCGAGACACTAAACGAGTATGAAGCGGTGACAGGTGCGAAAATTAACGCGGAAAAGTCAATGGGCTTGCAACTAGGCACCTGGAGGGGCAAGTCCATGCCGTCCAACAGCGTCGTAGGGCGCTGGACAGACGGACCCGTTAAACTGCTCGGGGTCTGGTTCGGTCCGGACCTCCAGTTGGAGAAAAACTGGGAAGAAGTGACGAACAGGGTGGCCAACCTCACCCAGAAATGGGCTGAGAGGAAGCTCTCCTTGAAAGGTCGAGCGGAGGTAGCGAATGCGTACATCGCATCCGTCATCTATTACCGTTTGACCGCCGTCCCTTGTCCCGACCGCTGGTTAACCAAGATAGTACGCTTGCTCTTCAACTTTTTGTGGAAGGGTCAGGTACCACTGGTCAGGCGCTCTATCTGCTGTCAACAGCCGCTGAACGGAGGCCTTGGCATGCCGTGGTTGCTGATGCGCAAACATGCGCTCAGGCTACGACATCTCAGGCGCTTCCTGGACGGTGAACAGGTGTGGTCGCCTTTCGTCAGACGCGATTTTCCGCAGCTTGTTTCTTTAACAGAGCTGCAATCCTGGATCAAACGTAGACCGAGAAAGTGCGCTTGGCACCTCGAGTGCCGCCAAGCTCTCACCGCCCTCAGTCAGGCGGGCAGTGCGATCGGTAGTAGATCCACTTTAGCTTTCTATAGAGGGTTAGTGGGAGAAAAGTGCGACGACGTTCTCGGGGAAACTCTAGGCGTCGAGGATAATCAGCTAAGCAGTCTGTTCAGGAGAACTTTCGGGCCGGGGCCCATGGATAATTTCCAAAGGTCCCTCGCCTGGCAGTGCTACCGAGGTGCGCTACCTGTTCGAGATAAACTCTACCGACATGGAAGTGCCGTCAACCGGGCCTGCCCGAGGTGCGCTCAGGACGACGAAACCGTTCTGCACGCACTCGTCCAGTGCCCGAGCATTGCTGACCTGTGGGTCTATATCGAACAGCTACTGTCACGTGTAGGACGGATCCGGCTATCAGCTGGATCCATCGTGAGAATTGACCCGCCGACCTCCTTTAACCAGGAGGGCAAGGCAATTTCCCTATGCCTAGTGGCTGTAGCGAAAGAGGTGATATGGTGGACCCGTTTGAAAGGGTTAAAGACAGACACTTTCCTCTTTGGCCAAGGCCTCATCAACTTTTTCAAGTTCCACTTGAAAAGGAAGATGAGAGTAGAGAGGGAAGTGCTGTCTCATAGCAAATTCGTTGAAAGATGGGTGACTGTTGGAAAAATGGCCAGTATAAACGGACCAATTCTGAGAATACACCTGTAAAAAAAAAAAAAAAAAAAAAAGGTAATGTAAAAGGAGAAAGGGCTCTATACCCCTTTCTTATTTTTTCTGACCAGGCTCCCGTGGTTTTATGGGTTTTTCCACGTGTAACCTTTCCTTTTTCGAAGCGCCTCCCCCTTTGGGAGTTCTACTTATTTATTTATCTATTTATTTATCTATTTATTTATTATATCTTTCTCCGTTTTCTTCCTCTGTTTAGACGAACTTTCCTACCTTTTCGGACAAAACCTTTTGTAACCTTCGTCCTGTCTTTGTCCTTATATGTCTTTAATTGATATTAGCCCTTGTGGCCAATAAAATGAATTAATTATTATTATTATGATTATTTCCATTTATTATTAAAAGGTATTATTAAATGTTGTTTGGCTTCAACTTTTGTTTTGTACTTGATATAATCATAAATATGTGAGTGTTGAAGGGAATAGTAGGAAGAAGAGTAGCAGCTTGTTGAATAGACCAATTTCTACAGGTCTGTAAACAGATTCGTGAGGAGATGGTGAGGAGGTCAGTAATGGACATTCCTGTGCGATAAGAAAACAAAAGAGGCCTCACACCCTTTGGGTCAGCAGAGGTCAAATGTGTTTACTACTACTAGCGATCACAGAGAGCCCTGACCTTGGCCTTGAAAAGAAGCAATTCATCTTGTTCTATTTTTAATTACTGATAGAAATAATAATAATAATAATAATAATAATAATAATAATTAATTCGTTTTATTGGCCACAAGGGCTAATATCAATTAAAAACATATAAGGACAAAGACAGGACGAAAGTTACAAAAGGTTTTGTCCGAAAAGATAGGAAAGTTCGTCTAAACAGAGGAAGAAAACGGAGAAAGATATAATAAATAAATAGATAAATAAATAAGTAGAACTTCCAAAGGGGGAGGCGCTTCGAAAAAGGAAAGGTTACACGTGGAAAAACCCATAAAACCACGGGAGCCTGGTCAGAAAAAATAAGAAAGGGGTATAGAGCCCTTTCTCCTTTTACATTACCTTTTTTTTTCTTTTTTCTTTTTTTTTTCTACAGGTGTATTCTCAGAATTGGTCCGTTTATACTGGCCATTCTTCCAACAGTCACCCATCTTTCAACGAATTTGCTATGAGACAGCACTTGGCCTTGGCCAAAGAGGAAAGTGTCTGTCTTTAGCCCTTTCAAACGGGTTCACCATATCACCTCTTTCGCTACAGCCACTAGGCATAGGAAAATTGCCTTGCCCTCCTTGTTAAAGGAGGTCGGCGGGTCAATTCTCACGATGGATTCAGCTGACAGCCGGATCCGTCCTACACGTGACAGTAGCTGTTCGATATAGACCCACAGGTCAGCAATGCTCGGGCACTGGACGAGTGCGTGCAGAACGGTTTCGTCGTCCTGAGCGCACCTCGGGCAGGCCCGGTTGACGGCACTTCCGTGTCGGTAGAGTTTATCTCGAACAGGTAGCGCACCTCGGTAGCACTGCCAGGCGAGGGACCTTTGGAAATTATCCATGGGCCCCGGCCCGACATCGTTGAATTTTTAAATTTCTGAATTTCTTGTTTTTCTTTTTTCCCCTTCCTTTTCTTTTTATAAATTTTGATGTGGTCAACAGTTTTTGTAATTTTGCAGTTTGTATATATTGGCAGAAGTTTACCTCCTTAATTCTTTCTTTTTTTTTATCTAATTGTGTTGTTGCAATAAAAGGTATGTTTACATATTCGGGTAGTCAGGGAGAAGAGAAAGATAAAAATGTTCATACAAAATAGTAGTTATTAAAGTTTTTAAGTTTTCTAGAGATGTTCGTTTGTATGTCCAGTTAGAGAAGACAGTAGTGGTTTTGCAATAAAAAGGATGTTTACATTGTCGAATACTCAAGGAGAAAGGAAAGAAAGAAAAGGAGAGTAAAATTATCACAGAAAGTTGTAGATATTAAAGTTTCAAAATTTACTAAAGAGGGTCATTTGTATGTTCGATCAGAGAAGACTGTAGTGTTCTTAGAATAAAAAGGATGTTTACATTTTCAAATACTCAAGGAGAAAGGAAAGGCTAGGTATTCACAAAAGTTGTTGATATTAAAGTTTTTAAAGCTGGTCGTTTGTGTGTTTGAAAACTGTAGATACTCTTTACTCTTTTACTTGTTTCAGTCATTTGACTGTGGCCATGCTGGAGCACCACCTTTTAGTCGAGCAAATCGACCCCAGGACTTATTCTTTGTAAGCCTAGTACTTATTCTATCGGTCTCTCTTGCCGAACCGCTAGATTACGTGGACGTAAACACACCAGCATCGGTTGTCAAGCGATGTTGGAGGGACAAACATAGACATAAAAACATATACGCACACATACATATATATATATATATACACACACATATATACGACGGGCTTTTTTCAGTTTCCGTCTACCAAATCCACTCACAAGGCTTTGGTCGGCCCGAGGCTATAGTAGAAGACATTTGCCACGCAGTAGGACTGAACCCGGAACCATGTGGTTCGTAAGCAAGTTACTTACCACACAGCCACTCACACGCCTACGCGATATGTAAGTTTATTAACTTATTTTGAGGGTAATTTAAAATACTCACAGGAAATTGTAGATATTCTAATCTTTGAAAGTTATTTTCCCGTTGTCCTGCTGGGTCGTATTACGGTTTCTGTGTCTTCCGCTGCTGACTGGCCACAGCAGCGAAGAACACGTCCTGCCGCTTTCAAGGCTAGCGCTATGTACCAAGTAAAGTTATGCAGGAGGATGGAGAAGTAACGATACTCTGGGACTATGATATTCAGACGGATCGTGTGATCGAACACCGTCGGTTGGATATGGTTATATTGAAGAGAGACAAATACTGCCAGATCATTGATGCAGCCATACCAAATGACATGAATGTTGTGAGTAAAGAGGTTGGAAAAATCACCAGTTACTCCGGATTGAGAGTGGAAATGGCAAGACTATATGGAATGCCAGAGGGTAATGTAAAAGTGATAGCAGTGGTGATCGGAGCGTTGGGCTCAATCCCATTGAAACGTCAAAATTTCTTAAGGCAACTGGAAATCCCATGCAAGACTGATGTCTTGCGAAAAGCAGCCTTATTGGCCACAGCACACATCTGAAGGAAAGTATTATCTGTCTGAGGTCCTTATTGTGACTTGACAGACGACTAAAGACTCCGGTGCATTTTTACCTACACCGTGTTATGAAGGAGGAATAATAATAATAATAATAATAATAATAATAATAATAATAATAATAATAATAATCCATTCTACTGGAAGCACAAGGCCTCAAATTTGGTGGGGGGGGGGAACTAGTCGATTACATCGACCCCAATGTTTCACTGATACTTAATTTATCAACCCCGAAAGGACGAGAGCCAAAGTCGACTGAAGAAGAAGAAGAAGAAGAGGAGGGGAGGAGGAGGCATCTGAGAGCAAGATCAAAACTGAGAACAAAAAATAAATCTTCAGCGAGTAGGACAAAAGTAAAATTATTAGTTTAGTTGGGGTGGTCACATTTGCAGCCAGTTTTGGTGTATTGGTTGCATGGATAAAGAAGAAAAGCAGCAGGTGACAGTATTGGCCAAAAGAAACCTCTGTTCGGCACTGCTGGAGGGAGCACTACGGCCAAAACGTATCAAATCCGTTGTTGTTATTAATTTTATTGTTGATATTGATGTTGCTGTTCAGCTCCAGTTCAACCTAAATTCAGCGGACTTATGACCAAAGATGCTATAGTGAAAAACCCTACCGTTTTGAAGAGGTATTTAGGACTACATTTCTGTCGTGCCTTCTTCCTTTCCTAAAATGTTAGAGTGTGATTTCAGGAATATCTAACTGCTATATCGTGCGGATCGAGTGACCTCCAATTAACTTCCCGGCTAACTCCAGTCGACAGCTAATGATATGAGCTGCAATACAATCTCTTTGTAATATATGCATGCGTGTGTGTGTGTGTGTGTGTGTGTGTGTGTGTGTGTGTACACACAGATATACATACATGTACATACACACACGCACACACACACGCGCGCATAGACGATTAATGAAAAGGGAAAATTAACATGAAATAGCTCTCGTCAGCCAAGGCATTCAGAATCAGCCTAGTTTCAGCACACTTAGATTAAGCCTGGTTACGTAATCCCATGAAGATACTCCTCTGGATGCTCTAGTGTTGTAAGAATCACTGGGACAGTGGATATTACAAAGAAAAGTCTTAGAACATGAAGAGCAACAATATACGGGTGAGCAGGAAAATTAAGGACAAACAGTTACACGTAATATAATTCAACAAGAAACAGAATTAAAACATGTATTGTCATTCTACTTCACATCGAAAACAAACAAAGAATACTTGCTTGAATGGAAGAATAGCGATATGACTTTCGATCTTGAAGCTATATGGGAAAAAACATGATAGAAAAGCGGAAAGGAAGATAATGAGGAGAAAGAAAAAGTGAGAATTAATAAAAGCAGATATCAAAAGTTATTGACAGAGAGGGACAGAAAGAGGTAGGGAGATAAGAAGATATAAATACGACTTACGTCGGAATATGGACTAAGAACGTGTGAACTAGGCGAAGTCCAACGTGAGAAAGGGCTAATTAATAAGTCAATTAATTAAATTTCACTAATTGATATTCTGCAAATTAGAAACATGCTAGCTACAACACATCTGACAGATTCCTTGATTGAGAATTAAATTTATATTAGTGTTTGTATATAAAGACAATTTAACATTACACCGAAGGACTATTAGGTAATTTTTAGTAGGGTACGCTAGAAAGTTCACTCGTTTTGGCTGTACTGAGGAAACAACTAATTTCTGTTGGCTGATCTGAAAATGACAACTGAAGAGACGCGCAGAAAGATTTGCAAAGCATAGATATACGAGTGGGTACTGAAAAGTTCTTGGATTTTTTGTAAAAGAAAATACGGGAGAATTATGATTTTATTCAACATATTTCCCTCTCAGATTCACACACTTATTACTGCGGTTCTTCGGCTTTTCTAAGCCCGGTAAAAGAACTCGGAAGGTTGGGTCTTCAACCAAGCCTTTCGTGAGCGCCTTAAAGTCAGGAACTTTTCAGCACCCTTTGTATATATATATATATATATATATATATATATATGGTTAGTCGAATGCGACTCTGAGTATCAGCAGAGTAAAATGTCGCCTTTCATTAAGTAAATTAACATTCCAGTGCTGCAGTACATATTTTATAGTTATTATATTTCATACGTTAAAAACAAGCCAAGCATAAAAATAAATAAATAATAAAGTATGCTATAGGAAGTAATATAACCCAGAACAGACGATATAAGAAATAATCTTTTCTACTAAAAGCACAAGGCCTGGAATTTGGGTTGGGGAGTGTGTGCTTGACTGGTACTTAATTCATCGATTCCGAAAGGATGGAAGGCAAAGTCGATTTTGAACTCAGGACCTAAAGGCGAACGAAATACTGCAAAACATTTTGCCTGGCGTGCAAACAATTATGCCAGCTCACTGCTCTAACAAGGTATGAGATAATACATTACATATTTGCTTACTCACTCGTTGAGTAGAGCGGTGCAGTGGACGTGTCCTGGACCGATAACCCAAGGAGAGGCATACCATAACTCAGATATAGCAGAGAATAAAGTTGACCAACACCAACAGGTATTTTCGCTTAGAGCCATCGATTTCTGCAAACAATATAAATTATATTGAATTCTTTTGGAGCAAGCTTTTCTATGTGGAGGCACATGGCCTAGTAGCGAGAGCAGTGGTCGAGGGATCGTGGGTTCGAATCTCAGACTGGGCGATGTGTAGGTTTATGAGCAAAACACCTAAGTTCCACGCGGCTCCGGCAGAAGGTAATGGCGAACTTCTTCTGACTCTTTCGCCACGACTTTCTCTCACTCTTTCCTCCTGCATCTAGCAGCTCATCTGCGACGGACCGGCGTCCCGTCCAGGTGGGGAACCTATACCCCAATGAAACCGGGAAATCGGCCCTTATGAGCCAGGCATGGCTCGAGAAGGAGCAAACAACAAGCTTTTCTATAGAATATTTCTAAAATAGACACAAAGCCTGAAAATCGGGATCGAGAGTTAGTCGGTACTGTCGACCCCAGTATTTGATTGGTACGTTATGTTATCGACCCCGAAAGGATGAAAAGTAAAATTGACATCGGCTGGATTTGAAACCAGAATGTAAAGAATCAGAAGAAATACCACCAAACATTTTTGTTCGACGCGCAAACGATTCCGTTAGTTCACTGCCCTGATGACCCCCTTCATCATCACCATCAACCCCTGGGCATTATTGTCTCGGGTCCAGGACTCATAGGGCTGGTTTAACGGTTTCCACGGCGTATAAGTGACCCTTTGAACGGGTCTGAAGTCCGTTGTAAGGTTATTCATTTACAGCTGAGAGAACTGGAGCAACGTGTAATGAAGAGTTTTGCTCAAGGACACAACACACCACCTAGTCTTGTCCGAGAATCATAACCGTGGTCTTGTAATCGTGAATGCATCTCCTCACCACCAGACCATGTGTGTTCTCAAATAGGTGGCTCAATGGTATTTCATTTATCGACCTGCATAGGGCTTGAACTCGGTACCATGAAAACGAAATGAAAATCTATAAAACATTCAGTCCCGGTCCAATCCCTTGTGTTGTATTGTCTATATTTATTTAAACGATGCCGGTTGCTTTTTTTTCTTTTTTTTATTTCTTTGAGCAAGAGTATAATATCGATTAAATCAACTGCAATATA
>NC_142933.1:99425547-99443047 GCF_046866305.1 Octopus bimaculoides
GGGTCGATAAATTAAGTGCCAGTGAAACTCTGGGATTGATGTAATCGACTAGTCCCATTACCCCAAATTTCAGGCCTTGTGCCATTAGTAGAAAGGATTATTATTATTATTATTGTTATTGTTATTAAAATGCCTGTAGTTTGCGATAGAATGACAGAAACAGGGGGGTGTTGAGTTAAATGCCTTGGAGTATTTGATTTTGTGTCTGTTACTGTTGTTAAAATCCTGACTTCGTTTTTCAGCTGATAAAATACTTCTTTCACCTGATAGAATACTAGTTTACTTCAATCAACTACAAATGAACTTATTGACGCGTACCAAAATTAGAAATTGGATAATAAGTAGCATAAGTAGTATATGTAAATGGTACTTATTTAATCGACCCCAAAAGAATGAGAGGCAAAGTCGACCCCATCGGAATTCGAACTCAGAACGTAAAGACCAAATGTTGTGCCCGACGTGCTAACGATTCTGCCATCTCGCTGGCTTAATAATAATAATAGACCACTACTCAGAGTTGTGGTCTACAATCACTTTCAAAAAACGGTGCACAAAATTGATGAGGGAAACTTCATGTACCCCCAAATTTAAATTAACTTCTACATGTATTATACATCATATTTTTAAACTCATGCTTTGCATAATAAGACATATCTTCTTTTGTTTGTTTCAGTTATTGAACTGTTGCCATGGTGGCACACCGCCTTCAAGGGTTTTAGTCGAACAAACTGACCCAAGTAGTTATTTTAAAATGAAGTGCTTATTCTATCTGTCATTTTTGCTGAACTGCTATTTTACAGGTTGTCAAGTGATGGGGGTGGAGGACAACAAAGACACACACACAGATACATATATATATATCTCTGAGCGATAAATAAGTAGTAACAGTACTACTGTGTTACCATCTTTTTTAGCCCCAAGAAAACATATTTTCCAGCTGGCTATCGATGCACAACTGCGTCCTTGTAAAATCATAAACAGCACACACGAACGATGAACAAAAGCTTTATTTACTGCACATAGTGCTTTCTGTGTTGGTCTTTGGATGCAAAGTAAAACCAACAATTTGAACACATTGGGAGAGACAAACTCTGGGGTCTATGACAAAATAGCTGGTATGTATCGATCTGTGACTAGGCCGTTACAACTGGGGAAATATCGTGCTAAATCCATGATGGCAAATTTGTGTCTTCAATCTGCATGGATGGTGAATAGAAAAAATAAAAAGGGAGTTGTTAAAGCAACTGCCTCTGCCAAAATCCACCTTTTATAGGACTCATTAGAAAGTTCTAGAAAGTCGAATCATGTGATAGCTTGACGCTGAATGGTCAGTTAATCGGCTCATCACGTGAAACAATAATGATCTCAGCGTGACATCCGCATGGATGTCCAGCGATTTGGTTTCGAATCTGCTACAGTCCTATGAAATTTGCCGTTGACTCTCAAAACTTTGGTATGCCTCGTGGAGTGAGGCAGGAGTCCACATTGTCCTGAATCATGTTGTGCATTAGATTGGATTTTTGAACCGGTTTCGATACGCCCTGAAATCAAAAACCGCCAAGGTCAATCTAACCGTTAATACTTTCGTCACGATGAAATTAAATACTAGTCAAAAACTGTGGTCGATGGCACAGATTAACCGCCTTCTCTCAAATTTGCTGGCTTTGTACTTATAACCAGAAGTAATTATTAAATTCTCACGAGAAAGATATCGGCTTTAAACAATTACTCAGTAAAATAGCAATCGCTCTGTTGAGGTTATGAGCTCACTGCAAATCGAATTTGTGATATAATTTCACCTCCATCTTGTTGCTAGCCACTTCATTTATGATACTAAATCCCTCAGGAAATGCATGAATGATACCAAATTTCAGTTTCTGAAGTCAATAATCTATAATATCATTCAGCTTCCGTTTCTGCATGTAATCCTATAATTATGAAAGGAAATTGAGGACATAAATTATACATTCAACATATTGTATATTATTTAGAAGACAGTTGACTGATAAACTATGGAACAAAATCGATGACATAATTTAGTTCAGACACAACATTTATATTATTTACATTATTGGGAAGACAATTGACTGCTGTATGAATATTTTAGATTAAAACACACACAAACATAAACAAAAACGCGCGCGCGCGCACGCATACATATACATACATACATACATACATACATACATACATATAGATAGATAGATAGATAGATAGATAGATAGATTTATGGTGGCGCAATGGCCCAGTGGTTAGGGCAGCGGACTCGCAGTCGTAGGATCGCGGTTTCGATTCCCAGACAAGGCGCTATGAGTGTTTACTGAGCAAAAGCACCTAAAGCTCCACGAGGCTCCGGCAGGGGGTGGTGGTGGCGAACCCTCCTGTACTCTTTCACACAACTTTCTGTCGCTCTTTCTTCCTGTTTCTGTTGTACCCAGAACAACATTAAGGGTACACGTGTTCCGTTGAATGGATCAACTGGAACCCTCGTTGTCGCCACGACGATATATATATATATATATATATATATATATATATCCCCACTTAAACGTGGATATTCTGTTTAAACAAACTATATTGCGCTAGCTACCTTGAGAGAAACTCTCGTATTGGCTTTTGGTGCAAAAAACACTCTTCTTTATATCGTTAGTGAGGAGACAAATTTCCGCCACCTCCAGAGACCACCAAATCACGTGATTTCGGTTTTCAGTGATTTTGTCAATGATGGACGCTTGACCGCTAGGGACAGCAACAACTCACCTCCTTGCCAGCGCTATATAGGAAAACGGTGCCAGAAGAGGTCCATTGGGCTTGTTTAAAAAAATACATATTAGTGAAAGTGGCAGAATTATAAGGGTCACATCGGAGGTGTCTGTATCACATGACCAATCCCAGAGAAATAAGCAGCCAGTGTGTTTATATATACATCAAATCCAGTTGCTACAGAGAACTATATATACACATTTACAGAGTGCATCAAATTTTTGAGGACGCCTGTTTCCTGAATTCGAACGTTCTTATTTCTTATTTCTTTATTGCCCACAAGAGGCTAAACATAGAGGGAACAAACAGGACAGACAAAGGGATTAAGTCGATTACATCGACCCCAGTGCGTAACTGGTACTTAATTCATCGATCCAGAAAGGATGAAAGGGAAAGTCGACCTCGGCGGAATTTGAACTCAGAACGTAACGGCAGGCGAAATACCGGTAAGCATTTCGCTCGGCGTGCTAACGCTTCTGCCAGCTCAACGAACATTCTTCTAATCATTTTTGCCTTACTTTTCAGATAAATAATGTTAGGCATCAGGTTGACTCAGTAAATGAAAAGAAATGCTGTAATCATTGTCTTAAAAGCGCAGTATAGTGAAAATGAGATTGCTCGCTCCTTGAAAGTTGCCTGATCCTTCGTTGTCAAAGTTCGAAAGGAGTTCGAAGTTGCTGAAAGGGATCCAACATGAGCAACTAAACGCAAAACGCATGCACAGGGTCCTAATACCATCAGAACTCATAACCTTGTACAAAAAGTTCAAGAAGTAATCGATAAAACTCCGGAAAATCGATCAGAGCCATTGCAAAGGACCTCATGGTTTCAGAATCCACCACCGGAAGAATTGTGCATGAGGACATCCGGTACAAGTCGTGTGAGATACGGAAGGATAAATCTATGTCGGATCTGACAAGAGAGTTAAATAAGTTAAGACACCAAGAGGCTGAAATACTTCGATCAGGACCAAAAGGTAAACAGAAAAAACGATACATGGTTATGGAAAGACCCGAATAAGGTTCCAATGGTCAGGTATACTAAATTCCCAGCAACTGTGATGGTTTGGGGAGTCGTCAGCAGCGAGAGAGATGTCAAGCCTCCTTACTTATTCTCACTGGACTTAAGACCCATTGCTGCTGTCTACTCAGAGGTGTTGGAGAAAGTTGAGACTCTAGACAGACAGAGTACGCAATGGAAGACCGTGTCTTCCAACAAGGCTCTGAGTCGTTTCATAAGGCTAAGACAACCCAATAGTTGTTGCGTGCCAATCTCCCTAAACATGTTCTCCCAGACACATGGCTTCCTGGCTCACCAGACCTCAATCCACTGGACTATTACGTATGGGGCGTAGTTAAGAGAGAGGCCAATCAATAACCCCATAATACCATATAATCTCTCAAGTACACCATAACCAGCACTATGTCCAAGATTGATAAGGATCATTTAATTTGAACATGTTAACACATTTGACCCCGTATTGAAGCAGCCGTTGACGCTAACAATGGATTCATTGAATAGATGTGATAAAACGATTTGCAAGATTATTTGTACCAATTTGTTTTCAAATAAAGCTTTTCTTTGAAGAGTTATGCGTCATTTTTCTAAATTCATACAAATGACCTCAAAAAAACTGACATACCCAACTCTGCGATCGTGCTGGAGCACCACTTTGAATGGTTTGGTGATATTGATCTTAGAACTTAATTCTAGGATTAGTCGAGGATATCGATCCTAGAATTTTTTTATTACTATTTTTTTTTTTTTTTAGTTTTAAATCGCATTTGTCGAACCGCAAGGTTGCGGAACATAACTAGTAGCACCAGTTTCTAAAGAGGGTAAACTCACTCACACACACACATATCCAGAGAAAGAGTGGGAGAGGAGGGGGAGAGAGAGTCTCTCTCTCTCTCTCTCTCTCACACACACACACACACACAGAGTCACACACATTCATAAACACACATGCATATACTAAAAATATATAGAACATGAGCAGAAGAAATAGCCCCACGAGAAAGAAAAGAGAAGCGGGGAAGGTGTAGGAGGAGTAACAGAAAGAAAGAAAGAAAGCTTTTGTGAATTGATTAAGTGCTGCATAAGATACAATGAAAAAGATTGAAATGCAATTCAGCTTTATTTTTCCCTCTGCTTATTTTTCCAACTTTTCGATTCGATGTTTCAGCGTATAAAATATCGCTTCTTTTGTCTGGGCATAAAGGCTTATATTTTATGTGAAAGAAAAAAGGAAAGGGCATTAGCGGCATCAATGAAATGAAATAACTTCCACTGGGAATCGGAACTTTTTCATGCGTTCGATTTACCAGGAATTTAACCCCTTACTCTGTAACATTCACCAGAAGATTTATATATTTGTTCATAAAAGGAAAAATTCATTGTATTTCTTCGCAAGAAAAGAAAGTATGTTTACAATACATGAGAAGAAATGTTACGGCGAGTTTGATTTTTTAAATTTTTTATGTAAGTATATAATGTAACAACTCCAACAAGACAAACATGAGATTTATATGACGTATGTAATCTAAACAAAACAAAGAAAAAAAAATAACAAAGGATTTGTTGTGGTATACAAAATGGCGTGAGTGAAATCTTTAAATTCAAGTATTTATCCTTCTTTTATTTTTTATTTGTTTCAGTCGTTAGATCGTGGTCATGCTGGAGCACTGCCTTGTAGAATCTTTTGTCGAATGAATTGATCCCAGTACTTTTTTTTTTAAGCCCGGTCACGGTTTTCTGTCGATATTGTTTGCCGAACCGCTAGACTACGGGGACGTAAACACAACACCGGTTGTCAAGCCGTCGTTGGGGATAAACACACACACACACACACACACACAATGTGTAAGAGGCTTCTTTTAGTTTCCGTCTACCAAATCAACTCACAAGGTTTTAGTCGACTCGATGCTATAGTACACAGGTTCCCAATCTATATATATATATACATATATATATATGAAATTTTGAATTTAGTTCACGTACCCCCAGTACTACCTTTGCGGACCCCAGGTTGGGAACCCACTGTTATAGTAGAAAACACATGCCCAAGGTGCTATGCAGTGAGATTGAACCTGGAACCGTGTGGTTGGAAAACAAACTTCTTATCACACAGCCATGCCTAGGATTTCAAATTAAAAATATATCGGTAATGTATTTGACTGAGGAGCGATCTGAGACCACGTGTAGAAACTTAGACAATCACAGCGTGGAGGACAAACACTGATTTCAGATTTTGGCACAATGTCAGCAATTTCAACTGGTACTTATATTATCGACCCAGAAAGAATGAAAGACAAAGTGGAACCCGGCATCATTTGAACTCAGAACGTTGCAAGAAGTACCGCTAAGCATTGAGTCCGGTGCGGTAACGATTCTGCCAGCTAGCTGCCTGCGAGGGAGACAAATATCAACCAGTCAAAAACACAGACTGTTAATTTCACGTAAACATTTATTATGCGGTGTCAAATTACAACTGCATTTCATGATTTCGCATTGCTTAATCTCATTCGATCCCACTTGTTAAATATGCAACGTGTATTGCTGCACTCTTTGTTTTCCTTTTCTTTTTTTCCTTTTTTCTTCTTTCTAATCATTTCATTTGAAGCTGAGAGGTAATTAAAAAACCATGTAGGTTCATTAATATCCGACTCCATTTTGGTGTGATGGTAATAGAATTGGCTGCAATAAATTATATGGTTCAGGCTCTTGGAAGAGTATTTTAAAACCAGTTCACGAAGCGTGGCAAATTAATGAAGCAATGCAACGTAACGAAACACTTTTTGTCTGTTTGTTTGTTTTTTCTTTCATGTTTTTGTTGTTGTGTTCTTGTTGCTTACAGCAAAGGTCCGTAATTATGGAGAATTGATAGTTGTTCACTGCTAGATAGAATGCCATTTAGCAGTTAAATGATTTATTTGGTTCTGGTCGGAGATCAGTAAGAGTGATTAAATACAAACCATCAATCACTTCATACAATAGTCTATCATTGTATCGCAATGGTTTTCAATTGGGGTCCACATGACCCAAGGGATCCATATAAGATTTCATTATTAAAATTTATGTGCAATAAATTGGTTATACTCGGACAATACTCAATATTTTAACAATTTTTTTTTAATACAACTCCTTATAATATTTAATTCTAAAAATATAATAGGATTTTTTAAACACTGAATTGATATAAGGGTCCACCTGAATAAAATAGAAATCAAAAGGGTCTACAAGTAAGAAAAAAAATGGTTGAGAACCATTGCTCTATGGGGGTGGATTGGCTGTGATTGCTATTTATGTAGTTTATCGGTCATTCGTAAGGTGTGACTATTTCATGTTAAAATTTCCTTCAGATGTAGAAACGAGAGAGATAGAGATAGATAGATAGATAGATAGATAGATAGAGAGAGACAGAGAGAGAGGGGGAGGAGGAAAACGCTGAGGGAGGGAGAGACAAAAAAACAGAGTACTCGGTACATCTATAAAACAATGCCTATTCGATCGAAGCTGTTGGTTTGCTTAGTCGACAAAAAAAAAAAAAAAAGAAGGTTCGCTCATAGTAGGTGACTCCAAGAAGTGACGGAATGTATCATCAAATACAAGGCGGCGAGCTGGCAGAAACGTTAGCACGCCGGGCGAAATGCTTAGCGGTATTTCGTCTGCCGTTACGTTCTGAGTTCAAATTCCGCCGAGATCGACTTTGCCTTTCATCCTTTCGGGGTCAATTAAATAAGTACCAGTTACGCATTGGGGTCGACATAATCGACTTAATCCGTTTGTCTGTCCTAGTTTGTCCCCTCTGTGTGTAGCCCCAAGTGGGCAGTAAAGAAATAAGATACACATGCACACACACATACGCGCGCGTGCACGCACATACACACATGTATATGCACATACATGCACATTTGTATGCACATGTAAAGGTATGTATGCGTGAGCGTGAGTGCGTGTACGTACGTGTGTGTGTGTGTGTGTGTGTGCACGCGCGTGTATGTGTGTATTTCTTTTGTTATTGATATTGCGTAATGGGCACATTATATGAAAACATTCTTTCAAAATAAACTTGAGTTTTTGTGAAACTGGATCTTAATTGCGCCCGAAATCTTCAGAATGATTCTGCATTTTATTTATTGAAACATTTTGCCGTCCAATTTCGATTACTTTCTATTGAAGATTCTACAAGGATGCAATTCATTTTACGACCCAGAATATATGAATGTTTTTCTCTGTGTGTGTGTGTGTGTGTGTGTGTGTGTGTGTGAGTGTGCGCGCGCGTTAAACAGACTATCCATTCTCTACATTATTGTTATTGAACCGAGATACCGAGACTTTTTAGTTTATTATCAATAATATATATTTAGTATATGTGCTGCTTATTTTAAAATCTATTCTACTAAGATTTAAAAACTACAAATGAGATTACCGAGAGAGCGCAGAAACAGAAAAGGTTGTTTAATATTAGGAGGGAACTAATAACGTCTTTTATAAACATCCAAGAACATTTTAAAATAGTATTGAATAAGGCATTTAATAAGAAAAATACTGTGGTAATTCCTGAACCACATGACGAACTGGAAATGGATATGCATGAAATATCTGTTGAAGAAATAGTCAAAGCTATTGAGCAATTGCAAACGGAAAAGCTTCTAGATTAAACAGAATTGCAATAGAAATGCTAAACACAAATAAGCATATGCCTGCAAAAACATTATTGAAGCTGTTTCGTAATATATCGTATATTAAACAATTCCCTGAAGGCTGGAAGATCGGTATAGCGATTAGAAATACGAATATAAGGATCTGAGATTGTGTGACATCTGAGGGATTATAACCCTGGGCAATATAATGCCCAGGGTTTGGTTGTATTGAGGGGGAGGATTCAAACTGCATTGGAAAATATACTTAAAGATGAAGAAGCAGCTTCTGGCGATCGACAGGTTTTTTTTATTTTTTTAATATCCAGCCATATTTTTCTTTGTTATATTATACAATAGCGTTTTGAATTCAGATAGCTTCTGATATTGGTTCATAAAGCCTTTGATACTGCTTTGAAAATGGCTTTTATTGACTTTGAAAAGGCTTCCGATAGGGTTACAGCTTGGAAGATACGATGTTGCTATGGTTTGCTGAAAAAGTATGTCAGTCATGTAATATGTCGTATGTACCAAGGAAGAAAAATGTCGTGTAATCTATACGGTCAACTCTCAATTACAATTGAATGTGGGAGTGAAATATTGCTAGTTGGTTCGATATATAACGAATATGAATCTGAACAAACCAATAAAGATATAGTTTTATACCGTAAGTACGAGATCATAAGCATATTGTAACATGTTGACAGTTTACAAGAGTAAAAATATCAAGGCTGTGCTCAGTTTTTATTACGATATTTTTTGTCACCATAACACCATCAATAGCGTCAGGCAGGCTTTGAACCAGAGTTTTGAAAAAATTATGGATTACCTCCCTTGTTCAGACCTGCAATATCTGCTTTTGTAAATCCAAAATTGGTGGAGCATTAAAAGCTGAAATTTTCTTTTTTTATGATTCCATGCATTTTCTATATGGCTAAAGTCAGGAGTTAATCTTGGCGATTTACTCAATGAAGTAAGATCATTGGCTGTAAACCTGTCTTTCATGCATTTTAGAGAATGTCAGAGTTCTGTTGGAATAAAGAGTTGTTGTAGACGATCATACGAGTTAGCAACTTCTGAATATCCAGATGATTTTAGAGTTTATGTTGGCACCCTAAAGGCATTATCCAAATACTGACAATTTACTTTGGCCCCACTCCCTTATCATAATAGACAGGCAGTTCATAAACCTTACAAGTGTACACCCAGAATTGTATCATGAGTTTAATGGATGAAAAACTAAAGGTGTACTAGATGCAAATTGCTTCTTGTGTGTTTCGTCATTAAACTTGATTTTAAGTCAGTCCTACTTAGTCTAATTTTTTTGATTTCTGTAAAATTCAAGATGACCTAGAAAGTCTTTTCACGGGAGCCTTAGTTCCTTCACCCACCCACTTCATATCTTGCAACTAGTTGAGATATTTCTGCAATCAACCAACGTTTTATCATCATAGTCTACATTTTACCGTTGCTTACAGCTACCATTGTGTGGCACGATCATTTTGATGTTGTCTGCTTGATATACCAAATTATTTGTATCTGGTGTGTGACGAAACGTGAAGGCGCGCGGCTTAGTGCTAAGATGTGACACTCGCGATTGTGAGATTGTGCTTTTGATTCTTGGGACAGAAGATGTGCAGTGTTCTTCAGAAAAAAACTTCATTTCGTGTTGCTCCGACAAATGAATTCCAGCATACTGGCGTCCTATTCGGTAGGGAGACCCGTAATTTCTACCCCTTTTGCACCATGGAAACCGGGTTAAATTCCGGGCTTATGAATCCTAGGGATCATTACAACTCTGAAAGAATGAGTATAACAAAATCGAAACAAAGCTTCAAAGACAGTAACGACAGGTTCATTTAGTTGTGATGATATCTTCCAAAAATTAAGTCCGTTGCCACATTAAGCCACAATTTAAATCCATTTTTCTTCTCTTTTTTAGCTGACAGTTCCATAAGTTTAAAAAAAGGTAAATAAATGTCTCCTTCTCGGGCCATGCCAGGCTCATGAGGGCCGGTTCCCCGGTTTCAATGGCATATATATTCCCCACCTGGATGGGAGGCTGGTCCATCACAGGGTTACTCATTTTTACCAGCTGAGTGGACTGGAGCAATGTGAAATGAAGTGCTTTGCTCAAGAACACAATGCATCACCCAGTGCAGGAATCGAAACCACAATCATACAATAATGAGTCCAACACCCCTAACCAGTAAGCCACGCGCCTCCACTTCCATAAGTTTATAAAACATCAATATAATTTGCAGTATAAGACATCAAATACAAGACGAAATCATGAATTACTATTTCATCATTCATATATCATAATGCATAAATCAAGGTTGTTATTCATAAATATCAAGTGGAAGATTTATTTGTATATGAAAGTATCTTTTTAGCTTTTATCTTTTACCTGTTTCAGTTATTAGATCGCGGCCATGCTGGGGCACCGCCTTGAATTTTTAGTCACATGAATCGACCCCAGTACTTATTTTTAAAGCCAGGTACTTATTCTATTGGGGACGTAAACACACCAACACCGGTTGTCAAGTGGTGATGGGGGGACAAACACACACACACACATATATGACGGGCTTCTTTCAGTTTCCGTCTACCAAATCCACTCACAAGAGAGCAGAGGTACGGTCCATGGAACGTGCTCTGGTAAGGGCTGTGTGGATAGTGGTGAAGGATAAAGTGGCGAGCCATGAGTTGAGGCTGAGTCTCAAAGTCATGGTTGTCACTGCAGAGCCTGCACAGACGGAGAAATTGGGAGTAGGGGAGGGTGAGCTTGGTGTAGGTAGGGTGAGAGGAGAAGTTGAGGTATAAGTGTGAGTCGGATTGTAGTGGATGGAGGTAGTGAGAGCGAAGTGGTGTATGTTGACCGAAATGCCAAGAAATGTGACGGAAGTGCTGGAAGTAGTGCAGAATTCGAGGCCAAAATGGAAGGATTGAACAAAAGAGAAGGAGTCTAGTTGTTCGCAGGAAAGTGACGTCGCACCGATACATTCATCAATATAATGACCGTATAGTTTGAGAATCGTGAGAATATTTAGACCTCAACGTGGCCAACGAGCAAGTTCGCATAGTTGGGGCCCATTCTCGTTCCGATGACCACTCCCGAGTTTTTCTGGTAAAAATATCCCGCGAACGAGAAGCAGTTGGGGGAGAGAACAAGTTCGGCCAGACGAAGAAGTGTGGATGTGTCAGATCTGGGGTTGGGTCGAAAGTTTAGGAAATGTTTGAGTGCAAGAAGTCCGTTGTGTGGGATCACTGTATATAGACTCTTGATATCAAGAGTGAAGAGAAGTTTAGAGAGACCAGGAGAGAAAAAGAGTTGAAGAGACGGTGAGCATGGTTAGTGTCGTGGATGTAAGAGGGGAGAGAAGTCACTTGGGGCAAGGACACGGTCGAGGTATTTTGAGATCAATTCCGCGGAGCAGTTACAGATGGAGACGATGGGATGTCCTGGGCTGTTGGGCTTGTGGATTTTGGGAAGAAAGTAAATGACGCGAGTGCGTGTAGTGCGGACAATGAGGTTGGAGGTGGTGGGATGGAGACGGAAGGAGGAGATGAGGTCATGGATGGTGGAGGACAAAGTCTGTTGGTAGTTAGGCGTGGGGTTGAAGTTGGCGGAGAGCTTCACCCTTATAGAGGTCTGCGCGCCACAACACCACGGCTCCATCCTTGTCAGCCGGTTTTATGATGATGTCTTTGCGGCGTCGGAGAAATCGAAGGGCTGAGAGTTCGGCCGGGGAGATGTTAAAATATCGGGGACTCCTGCGAAAGTTAAACCGTTCCACAACACGTTGGCAGATGCATATATATATATATATATATATATATATATATATATATATATAAATGAGAATGTGTGTGTGTGTGTGTGTATGTGTGTGTGTGTGTGTGTGTGTGTGTGTGTGTGTGTGTGTGTGTCTGTCTGTCTGTCTGTCTGTCTGTGTGCTTCCCTAAAACTCGAGAACTACACAACCAATTTCATTCAAATTTTACACATGCCTTACTTAGGGTTCCGGTTGTGTTTTAGTCAAAAAAATTTTTTAACTTCTTGCATAGTTCGAGCCTACAGCAACATCATATCTCCTCCACTATTTAAGTATTACGTGTCAAAAGTGAAACAAAAACACTCATGTCAAATACTTTCACTTTAATGGTGTGTATGTATATATATATATATATATATATATATATATATATATATATATATATATATATATATATATATAATATATATATATATATATATATATATATATATATATATATATATATATATATATATATATATATATATATATATATATATATATATATACATATATATATATATATATATATATATATATAGAGAGAGAGAGAGAGATGTATATGTACACGTATATGTATATATATATATATATATATATATATATATATAGATCTATATGCATACATGTATATGTATACATGTGTAGATGTATATATAGGTGTACATCTGATATGTACACATATATAAATGCATACAGATATCTATACATATATACACTCATACACACACATACATATGCACACAAACACACACATTAGTCATTTATTTTCTTATCCAAAACTACGTCAAAAGTATTGAATGGATCTTTAAGAAATTTGGAAATTATATTCTATGCATAATGGCCATAACCCCCATGAAAATTCATATATTTTTGATGTTGATGAAATTTTAACCATACATATTACACATAAATAAAGTAATATTTCTAATTTTTTTTATTCTTAGAAGTTACAAAGACCCCTTCAGGGGGTCACCCGAACATAACAGATGAGCATTATTTGTAATTCAACGGTACAACAGTGTAAGACTATCCTTTCAGATATACTTACATTGTGATTTCTGCAATGTGGTGCATAAATTGTCAAGTAAATGAGACTCATCTTTGCCTCCACTGATTCACTTGCAAAGTGTTGAGTAAAATTATTTCGTTGCAGACCTCCTTTCAGTCTTTTTATTATTACTGCGACACATATAGTGCCCAGTTGGTAACATTGATTTCAAGGCCTTCCCAGATGAGTGACTGGTTGTTCTAAGACCTTGATTGTAAATACTTTCTGCCCAGTTACCTATCGGTAGAGTGGTCATTTGCAAACTCCAGAGGCGACACTTTCATTTCCCTTTAATCCAAACGTCACACATTGTTGTTTCAATTGGTTCATGCCCTTCCAATTGCTACAGATCCATAATGCATCTTAAAGTTGTGCCTGTCACCTACATTGGGGAGTAGTAACGACTAGGCTACGGTAGCTGACTGATTATCGTGATCATTCGTCTTTTGCTTTCCTGTAGCTTTGCTCTCTTTTACAAACCCAGTGAACATACATATATTTCCTATTTCAAAGAAATTCAAACAATACATATTACACACAAGTTAAAAAGATTCCCAACAATTAAACTTCTCTGGTTGACATTAATACATCCATCACCAATAGGGGCCTTAACTCCCACATTTTTCAGCTCCATGAGCTCCATTTTTCAGGAGCAAAATTCTTTTAGGGTCCATGTAGTGTCTTAGGCCAAAAAAATGTTTAACTTCCAGCATAGTTCGAGCCCACATCAATATCATATCTCCTCCACTATTTCAGTATTACGTGTCAAAAGTGTAACAATGACATCACTCTACTGTAATGTCAGATACTTTCACTCTAACACTGAAACTATTCCACTATTTCAGTATTACCTGTCAAAAGTGAAACAGTAACATGTCGCTACTGTAATTTCAAATATTTTCACTTTAATACTTTCAATTTCATACTGAAACTATTAAAGTGAGACTATACTCTCACATATATACAGGCATACTATAAGACCCAAGTTAAAAACATTCCCAACAATTCAACTTCTCTGGTTGATATTAACACCGCCACCCCCAATAGGGGTCTTCATTCCCACATTTTAGAGCTCCATGAGCTCCATTTTGCAGGAGCAAAATCTTTTTTACAGGTTCCAGAAGACTGAAATTTTGGAATATGCGCATAAAGATCAACAGTATGGGATACATGTCTCATCATTAGAATTTTTTTAGGGTGTGTAAAGAGGGAAAGAACCCTCATGTGCAATTTTGATGAAATTCGAATCATATATATTCCAGTTCCTTACAGAAAATATAACAGAAAAGTCTCATTTTTCAATTGCATGTAACACGGGCAACGCCGAGTATCTCTGCTAGTATATATATATAAAGATGAGAATGTGTCTGTCTGTCTGTGTGAATCCCTAAAACTTGAGAACTACACAACTAATTTCATTCTAATTTTACACATGCTTTACTTAGGGTCCATGTTGTGTCATAGGCCAAAAAATTTTTAACTTCTTGCCTAGTGCGAGCTCAGAGCAATATCATATCTCCTCCACTATTTCAGCATTACGTGTCAAAAGTGAAACAAGAACATTTCTCTATTGTAATGTCAGATATTTCTTGCTTTTTTTTTTTTTGTATGTTTACGTTTATCATATCCGCTTACGTTGCCGACACCACTAGCTTGAGTGCTATTATCGAAAAGTATCGAGATTGTAATGATATTTTGTCGACAATTGATGAAGAGCTGAGCATGTTTGCGCTATTGTGTGGAGCTTTTTTCCTGATTTTCGGTATGTTCTTTTGTCGCCCCCGTGTCATATGTTTAAGTTTTTCTAGTTTCCCCAGAAAAGCACTCTGGGGAGCATTTTCACAACCTCAGTGAAACAGAATTTTTTTAGCTTTACATAAAAGCGTTCACTTTATTTCTTTTGTTCGTCCCAGGTCGCTTTATATATCTGTCCCTTGTGGCCCGACAACAATTTATAATGCAATAGAATGAGAACTTCACATTAACAACACCGGCCGAGGAGACAAACAGCTGTCAAAACATCCTGATGTCCCAGGAGAATACTCTTAGGTAAATAATATACATATTTTCCTTATATGGTATACTTGAAATTCACTAGTTCGTTTTATTTCAGTCTTATAGGCATTAGTTATTACCCCAAGTCACTTAATTAATTGTGAAACATTCTCATTAAATAAATGCTTCATTTATATGAATTAAAATATGCCATATATAATCCATGTGTGTTTAATGCCACATAAAATATCTCCAGAATATTTCAAGCGTTCTAAATCAATATATTTTTGTGCGAGGATGGCGCGGGGGGGGGGGGGCGTTTCCGCTACCTCACAAAGTCAGGAGCTTCGAAGTAATATATGAGCGAGTTCTCTCTGTTTCTTTTCTTCGTTACTCATTTTCCATTGTTGTACATTTTCAACTGTTTCCTTTACAAGCTCTATGCGAAATTCACTCTTTCCATTTTTTTCTTCATACAGACATCGATCATACTGCCGAGTAATTTAATTTGTCGTCCAATACTCTGAGTTGATATATACCATGTTAATTTGAATTAAGATGTACTACGTATAGTCTATGTTTGTCTAGTTTCCACGAACAGCATTATACCTCATTTAAAGCATTCCCACTTAATATATTTCCCTGCGCAGTACTCTGGAGGTACTTTCATTGCCATACTATGGAATTTTTGTAAGAGATCACTTCGTTCTCTTTATTCACCGTAAGTTGCTTTAGATACTTAAACCACGTACCCAAAAAATGCAGCAGAGCGAGAACCTATTTTTGTCAACACGGGCTCAAGAGACGAACAGCTACCGAAACGTTATGATTTTCCGTGAGAATATATATCCATATTTTCTTTGAATTATATAAAAACTCACTCTTACTGTTATTTTATTCGATAAGCTTCATTAGATAAAGCTTAAAGAATACAACCTTCGTTGAAACATTGTACCCTGTAGCATGATATAAACACGCACCAACACATATACACTTACGAACACGGATTCATTTACACACGCGCACACGCACGCACACACGCACACACACACACACACACACACACACACACACACACACACACAAGAAAATCTAGAAAATGAAGATGTAGCATTAATATAATTTATGAACTGCAAAAATCCAACATATTCTCTTACAGCTGTTTCAGTTTTGCTTAAATATTAAATTACAATAATTAAATCATTGTATTAAGCAAAATCTCATCAGAGAGGTAGCAAAGATATACAGTTAGGTTATCAGGTGTTGTGTTTTCAAATCATCTCAGCAGGCTATATATTCATGTGTGTGTATAAACACTTTATTTATATGTCGATATCTGTGTGTATGTGTTGAAATGCAAAGGAAGCATGCATATCATTTAGTCACATGATTTTCTTTGAGACTAGAAAAAGAGATCGATGTGACTAGTTCTATCGTTCATTAAAACCTCATTTAAGTTTACTTTAATCCTTTTTTTAGAAGAGCGACAGGTAAAGGGGCATAACAAGGACAAATTCTTTTCTCCTCTAGGCACAAGGCCTGAAATTTTGGAGGAGGAGGAGGCCAGTCGATCAGATCGACCCCAGTACGCAACTGGTACTTAATTTATCGACCCCCGAAAGGATGAAAGGCAAAGTCGACTTCAGCGGAATTTGAACTCAAAACATAAAGACAGACGAAATGCCGCTAAGCATTTCGCCCGGCGTGCTAACGTTTCTGCTCACTGAACAAATTACAAAAGCGGTGAAGGCGGATCCACAGCCCCACAAGTAATAAATATACGAAAAATAATTGCAAAGGTAAAGAACAAAAGGAAAAATTATGGGAAATGCATTCCAATGAGTAAATGATTTTGAAAGAAGTAAGGGTAAACTTGACACCAATCTGGAAACTCAAAGACCCCAACTACCTCTACTATCAAGGGCAGGTTCTCTTCTACCAAATGTGTTGACCGGTGTATAGACACTTGCCTGGTGTGGGTCCATTGATGCGAGCCATACTAGCCACTCTCGTCCACCTCTCAAGAAATAAACTGAAGAGCAGCAACTCCCTCTCTGCCTAAATTTCTCTTCAAGCAGTTTACCTCAAATTGATGAAAGATTGGCCGAAGAGGAAAATGCATGCAGTCTACGAGAGTATCCGTAGTCAACACTGTGAAATGACCCCGATCTTGTTTAGTAATAGTGTGAGAATTTAGGGTTAGGGTTTAGGGTTAAGGTTAGGGTTAG